>NW_010511126.1:48919-57372 GCF_000687285.1 Phaethon lepturus | reverse complement strand
ATTTGGGAGTGTAGTGCTCTCTGAAATCCCAGAAAACAAATAGAAATCTGATCACGGGCCTTTTTGGCATCTGATCCAATGAGGGAAATAAAAACCAAAAAGGCTTAGAAAGATTTTTAGTAGAGTTTCCAGTTATGCAGTTTTCTCACTCTCCTTTATGAAATTTCCATTAGCACCTGTACTCAGATAGGATTCTAATTGTTTTCCAGTTCCTACTTATACTATGCAATTAAACTGACAGACTACACAAAACGATGTTTAAAGCTGTCAGCAGATCATTCTGAGTCCATAAAGTCAACACTTCCCTGCCTGTATCCTGGTGGAGTTGCAGTGGGGAGGTGACTCAGCTATTGTTTAATTTCTGGGTTTCTCACAAGTGAAATGTGTGCCAATTGTGTAGTCCTTCATTAACTGTTGCTCTTGGCCACTGTCCCCCATGAAGCAAGATGAGATACCATGCCTTGGCAATTTCTCTTGAGGCTACTGGACAGACTCCAACTAAGTGGGGGGTGCTGAGCATGCCACATGTTCTTCCCTGCTCAGAATCCCTGGGGCTGCATCTCTCACAGGGGATGGAGACGTCCTTTAAAAATACCAGGGGATCAAAGAATTTGCTCAAGTTATTAAATGAATGTATCTTGTTGAGACTGGAGGTAGGACTTTGTTGATCTTCGTACTTCCTCCAGTTGGTTGAAGGCTTAGTCAGCTTCATGGCAAGTTTCTGCCCTTTATCACATGGGGTTTCAGGTCTGTCACAGCCACATGGCAAGAAGGTGCAGGTAGACAGATCAGCTTACAAAATCCAGTGTGCCATTCAGTGCCATCTGTTAATACTCTTTCTTAACTTTTTATGATAATTTTGTCTCAGAAAATGGATTTTCTTCACCAGACAATATCTTGCAAGCCTTTCCTTCAGAGCAAAGTAAAATTTGGAATAAGCATTAGGATTGTTTAACTTTGCACAGTGCCCCTTGACTTCAGTTAAGTACATGCCAAAGACACTTGTTTCAGGATTAAGTTCTGTGAACTCCACCAGTTGGGATTTTTGTGCATACAACCCTCAAGCGGTGTTGAAATGCAAGTTGAAAGTTCCTTCCTTGAAAACTCCATGCTTGTTTTCTTAGCTTTTGGAGTGTGGTTGTGACACCACAGCTCATTTATTCCACAACAACAATGAGGCAGAAGCACACAGCTGCTGCCACCGTCCCCTCCTTACAGATCTCTGCTTCTCTGAAGGGTAGCAGCTGATAAAGGATCTTCTCAACGAGATGACATAGGCAAAGTGGTCACTTACTTAAATCTATGAGGTCCCTCATGCTCCTGAAAACATGAAATATGAGAAAAGAAGTAGTGAAGGAGATTTGTGATTCTGATACTTCTCTCTTTCTTTCTCTCTTCATTTATACACATTTTAATCTGGTCTTGGAAAAAAACCCTCACAAATGCAAAGGAGAAAAGGTTTTCATATGCTTTTCTTCAGGCTCTGTTTGGAAAGGTTAAGTAGTTAAGCTGGCTTTTTTTGGTATGGGCTTCCAAATCGCTTGTAAAACCTTTATTTTTCAGCTAGTGACCTTTGTGTCAGTGACATTGCATGTGTAGCATTAACAAGCAATGAATAAAGACAACTTCTTTCTATTTTTAGAAGGGGAAAGTTGCCAAACTTCAGATAATTTAGACATCTCATGCATTTTTTCATAGAAATGATGAATAACTTTTCTTTTGCAGAACTCACAACAAATTCAAAACTTCTGCTTATAAAAATGCTCTGATTTGATGTATATTCAATTCTCATGGATTCGTATCAATGTCAGAAATGTTTTTTTCCAGTGATAAGTATAGGTGTTGCACCCCACAAGGCAATGAAAGAAAGAAGAATAAAACTACTGCTCTGTAATACAACAAGTAGAAGCAAAGCAAAATCCCTAATATATCTTCGAGTGAATACTCTGCTTGAATGTATGATGACATGGTCCTTATATTAGATCATAGATGTCACTACTGGGTATAAGTATGTTTTATTGTTTGTGTATTCATTCTTAAGTCCGCTTCTCTTGGACTTAAGTCCAATAGTTTCACATATTCAAGCTCTTTGGGTCAAGAATAAGCATGGCTTAGACCAGAGGATAAAGGACATGTCAGGGAAAAAGTAAGAGCTTCCAAACAAGAGCAGGATGAGCAGTCTCCTGACTGCCCTTAGAGTATGCCTAAATAGGGCCTTTGTGGTGGTGCCATGATTGAATGTCCTCATCTTTTTTGCTGTGTCTCCAAATGTGGCTGAGGTGTCAATGCAGAAAGGCTGCTCATGGAAAACCAGTCATTTGGTGGCTGAGGCCTATGATTGCTTTTCCAGACCCATTGCCCTCTGTTTTCCCGTAAGCTGGGCTCTCTCACAAAGACAGCAGGATTTAACTATTAAGCAGATATACAAAATCCCCTTTAATATTAAAGTGGGAATGCCAAGGTAGTGGGGATGCCGAGACAGTGGGGACCTAAGTCCACACAGCTGTAGATACTGAAATGAAGAGTTCACTTGTACGAGTGAGGCTAGCTGTATCTGACAGACTCAATTCTTTTTACCTTCAGATTCAAACAGGCCACATTTTATTAAGCTTACTCCAGTTGTGTTTTCAGGCTTTTCCTTGGGCCCATGAAGGGTTGGAATGCTTTATTTTTTTAATGAAATACCAGATTATGAGATCATCACAAGACCAGGATCTGGATAAGGTTTGAATATCTACCTGTTTTGTCTCAGCCATAACATAAAACCTTTTGAGTTATCAAGTCTAGTACGAAATGGTACATATCCGTAGCTAAGTCTGTTGCAGAATTCATGAAGAGCATACAGCTGGGAACAACAGAATGGAAACCCCATCCTTCTTGTCTCTCACTTTCTGTTCATAACATGTTCATTTTTCCTTAAAAAAAACCCAAAACACAAAAAAACCCAAACACAGAAACCAAAAAAAGAACAGAATGTTAAATCTTTTGGGGTTACTGTGGGTGCTGCTATCAGGGAACTGACAGGGAAAGTTCTACCATATGTGTTGTGTAGCTATTATGGTGATAGTTATGTCTCAATCAGTTGTTTATTTAAGAGGAGAATATCTTTAGGTTTTGGTACTGTGTGCAAGTTGTCTATAAAAGCTGCTAATTCATTAGGATTCATAAATGTCCCAAAATGGAGAAAGAAACAACACTCAGTTTCTTCTGCTATTTGAACTGTTCCTGACCCTGAAGCATATTTCTCTAAGGCCAATGGAAGTAGAAAAATGTAAATGTTGTACAAAAAGAGGATCAGACCCATAAACTGTCCATGCCTGCTTCTATTAGGACATTATTCAATGCAATTCATTGTAGGACAGGCTGTTGCCCATGTGGAATACTTGTTTAAACTTGTGAAATCCTGACCATCTGAAAGGCAGAGCGAGTGCTGGAAAACATGTTGCCAGACCTGGCCCAAATCCACCCAGCTGATTAGCATCCAAGCTTTGTATTTGCATCATGCTCAATGACTTCAGAGCTTCTTTTGCTTAAGCAAACCAGTGTTCAAACTATGGAAGCAGCAAGTAAGGGTTTGTTTACAGCCCTGAGTACTGGTTTAATTAACTGCAATCTGTACCACTGCAATCTGTCGTAAGACTCGGTCTACTGAATTGGACACGTGTAAATCAAATCGTATGATAACAACAGTGGAATGAAAAGGGTGCCCAGATGGACACTGGGTGGGTTGAAAGTGAAATAAAGCCCTTTCATTTTCTTGAACTGTGCTTTAGCTAGAGACAGCAGGAAAGTTGATCCTTTTTCCTCACTGCTTGGCTCCAGCTTTCTCCGGCAGGCCTGGGTGGTCCAGTCAGTCTGGATCTTTCCAGAGCCCTGTAGGGGGGCTCCAGGTAAACAGAGGAAATATTTTGGCCTGTGGATTCCCAACCCAGCCCAGTGTCCAGTAACAAAAGTGTGCCCAAGGCCCGGTGTAGTGCTCGTGTTGTTGACTCCATCTGTTCCAAATGGTGACTGATGGGGAAAAAAGACGGCTTTAGGCAGGTAACTATTGTAAGCCTTAGCTCATGCTGCTACAGTGCTGGAAACGTCAGAAACTATGAAATCAGCCATCCTCTGACCTGTGCATTGTATTTATGTACAGAGAGATGTAATGCTTAAATTAATGAACAAATTACTTAAAACACAAAGCAGGATGGGAACGATTGTCAGGAAGGAACACCGTAAGTTTTCGACATGACCTGTATGAGAGTGATGACAAAGTGGTTTGCATCTCTTTGTATAATGGGTGATTAATGGTTTGGAATAAAACGTGTAGGGGTTAATGGCTTCCTTTTTCCCCTTTAATACAAGTTGGAGAGAAGCAAGACTGTGGCATGGGTAACCTTGTGTTAAAAAAATTGGCACTTACTGCATACAACGAAGACATTTATGAGGCCGTCTCTGACAATGTGAAATGTTTTCTTTCAGGTACACTTTTGAAAAAATTACGTGGAAAGGAATTATCACATTTGTTTTATGTTACTGCATTTTTAATATAAATAATCTAATTTAGGCTGGGGAAAAAAATGTGTGAGAGGCTTCTATATAGTTCTTCTGAAGCTGTTTTGTTTTTCCAGATTTAATTGTAGGTGCATTTGGAGCTGGAAAAGCAGTTGTTTACAGGTACGTTGGATCCACAATGGATTTTTTGTTTAACAGCTTTGGTGGGAGATCTGCAAATAAACAAATTTCACATTCCTGTGTTTCCCTGGTGCAATGTGTAAAAGATGCTCACTAGAGATAATAAATTAAGTATCTTGTGAGAAAAAAATGCTTTTTTCCCATGCTCAAAACGTGTCATTTTCAGTGAAAATTTCCATGCTTAGTCTTAGCTCAAGAAACTTCTGGAATGTTTGACTCCTCAGTTAATTTTAAACAAGAAACTTAGAAAGCATAACATTGAAAATTAATTTCTTTCCTGGGGGAATGGTGTTAGTAAGAAATTTTCAAATGACTCTGATTCTTTGGAGTTCATGTACATTAAGACATGAACTATTTATTGAAAATAAAGAATGCTGCTTTTAGCCAGTTTAGAAAAAATTAACGAGATCCCATTTTACAAATCACAAAGGTAATGCTTAATATGGGCTTTCACTAAATGCACTGTTTGAATAGAGGTGTACATTAAAACTCCCAAATACATAAGCAAAAATCTGCTGCCCCCCCTTAATCCAGCCATGCTGACAGTTCTTTGCATTTAAATATTCACCATTCATTGCTGCAACAATGTAGTCGAATTTCTTGATTCCTATCTATCTTGTTGTCTGTATTCCCAACAGTACCTGACTGGGAGGAGGTGTGTTCTGCTTCCCAACAGATTGTTTGGTAAAGCATACGAATTTTGTAAAACAGGAATGTTAGCTCGTTTTAGCTAACACTGTAGGTGCAGCGAGTAGACCTGATTTTCCTACTGCCCTGTTAAAGAATCATGCAAATGCCTTGCAATGCATCACTTTGCAGTGGCGCGAAGGACTGCACAGGATGTGAAACATTAGAGAATTAGACCCAGCGTGTGCTTTAGACAGCAATAAAAGATGTGTTCTCTTTCATTTAAGAAGGTGAATAACAGGAGGCTGTCTCCTGGCCAGAGTGTATCGGATATGCCACTTGTCATGTTGGAGAAACAGGATTTTATCAACTGAAATTTGTTAGAAAAAATATTTTCTTGCACAAAAATTAAGAAAGTAATTTTATTTTTCAATGTCTTGCTGAAGTAATAGAAAGAAGTAATGTTAAAAGCTGGGCTGTGGATTAAAATATGAGGAAAATAATTTTGTAATAAACTGGTTTTGTCAGAATTATGTAAGTTACTGTAAAATAGTACTGCTGTCTTAAACAGAATTTATACCCTTTCTTGTTTTCTTGTCTTCTAAATTGCTCTCAGTTATAGATTATCTCATTACTTAATAACAGATTGTTATTCAGAGGAATGGTTCCCATCACCGCAACTATATATTCACATACTCAGCAGAATTTTTTGATGATTATTCCTGGTTTCTGAAGTTAATTGTCTCAAGACATGTCAGACAGGATTACTTTATTATTGGCTCATGATATTCTACTCAACTTCTACTTTAACCAGATGATTATGTTTATTTTTTTAAGAATCTTAAACAGAGATAGCAAGTCTGAATGTGTCACTGTTAATGGAGACAGTATAAAACAATAGCCAGAGGGCTGCTGTAAATCCCAAAAAGCAGACTGTCCCTTTGTGAAAACCCAATGTGATGAAATGTGTCTGATGTGCCTTAGTCCCAGGACACACCTATTGGTTAACTATAGGACACTGTTTCAGTGATGCTATTAACCTGTTACTTTTTTCTGAAGAATCTTCAAAATGTCATAGTAGGAGGTATCACAGTTTCTGACCAAAAAAAAAGGTCGTCTTGGCAGGAGCAGCATTATAAAAGTGTTTTCTCCCAAGTAACCTTACATTTCTGGCTTCTTTGTGGCTGTCTCGATTAAGTGTTTTCTCTGCTGCAACTTAGGTACTAATGTGCTCCTTCTGTATGCTGTGAACCTTATTTCTGTCTCTCAGAGCCAGACCTGTTGTGACAGTGAATGCTCAGCTCATTCTGAACCCCATGATTGTGAATCCAGACAACAAAACTTGTCAGCTCCCTGGCTCTCAACTTTTGGTGGCCTGGTAAGTTCATGATTAGACAAAAACCATCCTCATCCTCTTTCTCAAATAACTTCCTAACTTTTCTTGCAGCTTTTTGTTGAACATGTTCAAAGTTAAAAAAAGATGCTCAAGCATCCTATGAGTGCAACAAAAAAAACCCTATATAGCGCAGAGCTCTTTTTGATATCTTCAAGTACTTTACAAATTCTCAAAATGAAGTAGCTAAAAGTTGAGTCCTTTGATACGCTGAGCCTCCTTCTGCATAGGAGGATGCTCAGCGTCTCCTAGGATCAAGCTGCAAATTCATGTGCAATGTTTGGATGAATGAAACATGAAACTGCTAAAACAGACAAAACACAGAAACACTGATCTGTCAAAACACACATCTTTGTTGAGAAAATGTAACAGTGAAAGTGATGCAAAGAGCTCATGGGCCCACCATTTTCTGTTAGAGAGATCTCATCCTTTGTGGGGGAGAGAAGATATCTGTCTGATATCTCATCCCGAGAGCAGTTTCACAGGGTGTTGTTTCTGGCTGTCATTGGTCAGAGGAAGGCTTTTTTTAGTCTGTCGTATAGGACAAGGTTGCATATATCTTTAAAAGAGAAACCTTCCACCACGGTAGCATTTAACCTTGAAAAGAAAAAGTACATTCAAAAACTTGAAAGTAATTAAAACAGTTTACATTCAGTTACAAATACAAAATGCTTGCGGGACAGTTGGAGGCTGTCTGGTAGCACATAATACCGCATAAAGGCACATTTACTGCACTAGAAAAAAAAGTCACTTAGAAAGGACCCCAGGAACAGCTGATAAAAGAGGCTGTTACAAATATGTAAGATACTGTTTAAAAGTGGAAATCATAACAAATGAGGAAACTAAAAACAAAACAGAGCATAAACATTTGCAAGTTGAATGTAAAATACCAGTAAGTCCTGACAGAGAGACTGCGAGGAACAGATTTCTAAGACATAAAAACTAGTCATATCATTTTGTTTAAACACATTAGAAGCAGAAATCCTGCCAGGACATGGGCTGGATGAAAAGAATATCAAGGTGTAAAGGAGGACTCCAGAAGATAAGGTGACTGCAGAAATTTTGCCCTGCTTTTAAAGCAGAGGTGGTCAGAGGGATTCTCCAAGCTGGAGACGGTCTTTATAGGAGATGGGTTCTAAAAAGCATCTCAAATGTGAGAGTCAGCAAAAGAGTTTTTAGAACAAATTGATAAATAACGAACAGTAAAAAATAATCATGACCAACAGCAGTTCATTTAAGAATCGTAAAGGAACTCAACTCTGATAGACTTAAACCACTAAATACATGGGCTTTCAATGCATCTGGGATGGGCCTGTCAAGAGGTTTTCACTTTTGCGCTATTCTTTTACACTTTATGGGACTTCTTGTATTTGTCATAATGTTCCTCATTTCTACATCCTGTGTAGAAAATGACCCATCTACAGAGCAGTGTAGGAGGTACTCAGTAGAACTATGCAGTCCCAGAATTTTAAAAAGCTTTGGCCTTCTGGAACAGGATCCAGACCAAGATCCGTCCTGATTTTTGAATTCAAGCACCTTTGGTTTTAATAGATGATGTAATAGACAATTCAAAATATCAACACTGGGCTAAAGCATGTTCATTGATCCTAATTATGCTTTTTCAGAACTTAAATTTTTAAGACTTTTAAAGAATATCTTACACCATAATGGAAAAGTCTTCAAAAGCATAACATTTACTGGCAGTGTACTGAAGGATAAAAGGTGTTTTTTTGAACACGAGAAATTAAAAAAA
>NW_010511126.1:10908-48888 GCF_000687285.1 Phaethon lepturus | reverse complement strand
CTGCTGTGAGAAATTGTTTAAAAACAGGTGAAAAAACAAAGCATGCACCTTTAACATGTATTTTTTTCATTACTTTTCATTTTTGTGTTACAATAAGCCACAAGATGTTTGGTTCCTATCTACAAGAGTTTTAATAGGAGCATAATTTAATTTCTGTCTGCTTTATTCAAAAATACTCCTCCCTAAAGATTTCATTCCTACTACAAAATGACTGAAGAGCAACTGCTATTTTCCATGTCGTAATTCTTCTCCTTAGTTGATATAAGCTTGTACTGTACATATGAAAACAATTAATAGGGAAACTCCAACAGGCAAAGAATTCCTCAGTCCCATGGGATAGATTTCTGTATCTCTTAGCCAGCTGTGTAACTTGTGTAAAATGTCTACCAACTGACACTGCAAAATGAGAATGAAAGGAAACCTCATACAGAAGAGTTTCAGGAAATGTGTGTATGAATAATGTGGATTATTGTACATTTTCAAGTATTGGCAAAATATTATTTTTGCCATGATGCAAATTGGAAAGCTGAAGCACAGAGGAAACATGCATAAAAAGTCATTTGTATGCACAGTCCTAAGAGAATTGTCCTGAACTTCTAGAAACATGTAATTCTTTCTCTGTTATGTTTAAAACATGGCTATTTCTGACTTCCAAAAACTAACAAATTTGGAACAAACTCTGCAACTTTGAAGCTGTTAAAGAAAATATAGAAAGACTTAAATGTGAAAGATGCAGGTTAATTTCTGTAAAAAGGGGTAAATAATTCAAACATTTACATTTTTCAAAAGCTGTTTCCACATCATATGATTTATTAAGTCCAAGACTGGATTCCAGCGATCAAGAGATCTAATTTATCTCTGCACTGATATCTTTATTACCATTTGACGTCCATTGTCCGCTAGCTACTTTGTTGCTACTTTGTGCTTAAATTGTATCTGCAAATTTTATTTACTCTGCCTCTCACTAACTTAAGGTAGTGTGCAAATGTTGTTACATCCATTTGGCAGAGGAGCCAGATCAGAGTAGTTACCTGACTTAACCAGAAGTTAAGTAGCACAGAACTGTCCTATCATGATAAAAAGTCAATTTGCAGAATATATATATTATTTTTTTTTAGTGCTTTTCATGTTTGGATATCTATTCTGAGATGAGCCTTGCAGACTTCTTCGGGGAACCCAGCTATCCACCTTCTGCCCACCAAACCAGAGGCAAACTGCTTAAAATTTCTAATCCTTAAGTTCCTACTATCAAAAAATAATTTGAAAAAATGTTGTTGTTCTTTTATCTCCAAATGTGTTATTAAAACAGTAATAAAATATTTATAATCTTGAGTCAGCTAGATTCAGTAAATGAAACATTTCTACATACACTTCAAAAAAAGCTGAATACAAATTTCCAACTAAAAATATAAAATCAAAAATTAATAATGTTTCAACCCTTTCTAACTGCATACTTTTTGGACTATTTTTCTAATTTTGCTCCTTTCTATTGCTAGTATTTTCTCTTCCCATTGACTTAATTTGAAACTGGATGTGATCGAGCCCCATGGATATGGACCTAAGGTCCTTAGTGGTTTGTTGAGATGGATTTGTGTGAGATTTTCCATAGACTGTTGGCAAACCTGACTCCATGAGTCAGATAACAAAGTCATATGGCCACAAGTCAGAAGATGCATGCGTCACACCTGAGAGACTGGTGGGAGGAAAGTGGCAGGTGGTGACAGTTGGTACCCAGGAAGCCCATTGCTGTGTTGCAGACCTCTGCCGTGCCACGAATGCAGCTGGGAATTTGATGGTATTATTTTTGGTAGCCCTAGGGACATCCAAAAGGCAGTTATTTGAGTTATCTAGCAGCCCTTGTGTTACCACAGCCTGGCCATACTATGTAGCCTAGCCATGGAAAGCCTTCAGCATTAAAGCTCCATGTTGGTCATTGCGGGTCACTGGGTTAGACTTTGGCATAACAAAATCTGAAAGGAGGCCAAGTGTTAGTGCATCATAATAGCAGTATATTGACTTGCTTTTACATATTATTCTTCAAAGAGGAAACAATTTCTTTAAAGGTTATTCATCAGTAGATGATAACAGCTTCTGTTCTAGAGGTTTGGACCTTGCACGTTGGGTATCAGCCTCATTCAGAATGGATGTCCATAGCATCAAAGCTTAAAGTGCCTTTCTTCTAGGGCATTATCCATTCTTCCTCTCCATGTGCAATCCTGTGTGCTAAAGAAACGGTTAACAATGACAAATGGTGTCTGATAGGATCTGGTAATTCCTTGCTTTTCACTTCCTGAAGTACGTTTTCTACTTTTTTCACCTACTAGAGCAGCCAGACCAGAAGAAATTCTTTCTGGTACAAACTGCAGTCTGGAAAACGTTATTTGGGAGTAACTGGCTTTTTTGATTTCCTAAGGATTAACCATTTTGAGTAATATTAGGTCATTTGGTTTGACTTCTAAAGAGATTACCCCCATCCACTGCCCCAGCCATAAGTAGTTTTGAAGAAAGAGGAATGTATTTACGTTTCTTGTTCTAATAATATTACAAATGTTTTTGTCTACCTGAAGGACATAAAATTATTTCAAACAAACTGTTTTGTTGCCCCAAGATTACCAGAAAAAGCTAGTGTGTTCAGTTTTAAGGCTTTCCCTCTATTTTGTAGCCACAGTCAAATACTATTCAAACTGTAAGCTTATACTGATGACAGACATTGCAGAATAAAAGTGATGTGGGGATCTCTTCAGAGAGGCAAGACTGATAGCAAATAGAAGTTCATATGCTTTAGGATGATGGACTGTTTCCCAGTTGTTTCTTATCTGCAGAAGTTTTCTTCCTTTGATTGTTAATTGTCTTGTTTGGTTGATTGCTCCTACAAGCAAGCTTGAAAGCTCAGCTATTTTATTTCTTACTGTGCCTAGGAGTCAGATATTAAATCTCATAAATCCTTTAGACTCTTGTTCTCTTTTGTGGTCTGTCTTTCCCTCTGCTTTTCTTTTTCTCACAGCTAAAGCATCCCTCAACATCTCCACAGCATCTTCTTGTTGAAGTGATGAGCATGTCTAAATTTGTCTGGGTTTGTGATCAAAATCTGTGCTGTCTTTAGAACTATTTCTGAACTAAATATCCATAAAATCACAAATGTATGGCAGAATTGTGCTAAACCCATAGTCTTGCCTCTTGCATGGCGAGAGGCTGGGAGCCTGATAAACGCCAACTTTTGCTTTTTTGCACTAGCATTCCCTTTTTGACATGCTCTGCCTAGAGTGGAAGGATTAAATCCTGGCTCTTACAGTAATACTTAAGAGCATTACTTTGGTTATCAAGTGTGTATGATGAATTATTCTATTCATTACAGTAAATTAAACATACACTGAAATTGTGCTGTTTAACAAGTAAAACATTTCAGGATGGATTTTTAACTCAATCTTTTTTTAAACATGACAGTGCAAAAATTACGCAAGACCTCCAAAGTGAGATAACTGAGTTTAATACATGATGGCAGTTTGTGAGTTTACATTTGAGAAAATACAGTCTTATGCTATGACATGCAAGACTGGCCTGTGAAGCCAGATGTCTGAATTGCATTTATGCAGTTACACAAGCTTTCCTCATTTTTGTTCTTCTTGTCCTTGTGTATTAGGAAATAATTGGTTCTTCATGTGTTAACGCATAATTATAAAGAAGTAGGAATATGACTGAATTTGCAATTTCTGCATGGACTGTAATGTCATTTGAAGGCTACAGTTAAGTAGACCTTAATGGCATAAGGCAATTTTTTTTCCCAAGAGGAAGGTGTTTAATAAGGTCACGAGAGTGACATGAATCCCAGATGTGGCACAGTTCCATTACATTTGTCAGAGGAAGCAAACATGCAATTAGAATGTGATTACAGGTTATTTTGAAGGTTATATTACTGGTTTTGAATCCACTGTATGGAGAATTTAGTATGTAGTATAACATAGTGAGGAAATTTAGAGTAATGGCTAATTCAAATATTTTTTTATTTAACCCAAGCTGATTTCACATCTTGCAGTGCTGACCTAAAATCCATGTTTAGCTGAGTCTTCCATATACAAAACAAAACAAAACATTCTCTGAAGCTATAAAAATATTCTTTAAGAATGATTGATAACCAGGAACACTTGCAAGTTTTAGGAAGTCCTAAATCTTTCACCTGAGCAATTTTGTACATTACATGGGACTTCTTTGGGAATAATGG
This sequence comes from Phaethon lepturus, assembly GCF_000687285.1. Lineage (NCBI taxonomy): Eukaryota > Metazoa > Chordata > Aves > Phaethontiformes > Phaethontidae > Phaethon > Phaethon lepturus. The sequence continues at coordinate 44,669 of NW_010511126.1, read as the reverse complement.
TGTGAAGAATGAAGTCCTTGAGGAGTGTGACAGCAAAAATAAAAAATCAAGAGCATCTTTCCAGTGACAGATTTCTTGTTTTGTCACTCATTAGGGAAGTATGCCCCACTAATAGCATCAACAAACATCACTATAACTGTTCCCTAGCCATCCAGAGTTGCTTGTGAAAGCTTTTTTAAAATGTGGTTTTCAGTTAAGTATTTATAGACCTTGCATAGATTCCTTACAAACTGAAACTTTTCTATAAGCATTTATAATTTTTATGTTTTTTAAATTGATTTTTAGTAAGTCTTGTTAGAAGGTATCAGCCAATAAAACTATAAAAGGCTTCTCCTGTCAGTTATTGAGTATAATTGCAAATCTATTGCCTGTCTGACAGAGAAATGGAAATAAATGTTTATTATGAGAAAGAACTAGTTATGGCTGAGGTGAAGTTTATGTAATACGTTACAATTGTGATGCGAATATTGCTAGGCTCAAAAAACCTTGCTATACACTATGAACAGGCAAATGAAAAACAACTTATAATGTGTTGCATTGTGTAGAATGTGTTGCATTAGCATACTAAATAATGAACCTGAATAAACAGTTTCTCTATGCTTTGATTAGGTCACATACCTGCCAACTTCTGCAAAACATAGCAAATTAAATACTGGTTAGTCTTTTGCCACAAAAATTGAACAATTCAGTTGGTATGTTTGGAATGAATTATATAGCCTCTTGAAATCATTGAAGTTTTATTGTAATGCCAGTGGAACATATTGGCATCCTGTGTGTTTTGATTTGCTAGAAAACAGCTTGAGTGTTGACTGTGTGCTCAAGGAGTTTTCTTACTTGACCGTGATGAACCAGAAAGGACTTCTGCAGACAGCCTTATAGAAAGGTGATTTGCTGAACTCAACATAAGGAACCCAACTTTGCCAACAGTATTAGAAGGGTGATCTCTGTAAGCTGTCTCAAGAATTACCAGGAACAGAGACTCTTCTCCATACCCTTCCCAGGAGGATATTCAGACGCTGTCTTTGATTATTAGTGGAGCCTAGGAGATTTGCTAACTTAGTCTGGGAATATCGTAGGTAGCTAAATACAAGTTTCAATGAACATCTTTTTAAGAAAAGGAGAAAAAAACTTAAAAGGTATGATTTGAGAACTCCTGATTCCCAGGTTAGCTCACTCTCTGCTAATAATTACTTCTATTTTTTTATATGTAGCTTTACTGTAAGAGTCTGCGCAGACTTTGAAGGTCAAAGTATTTCAGATGAGATAGGTAAGAAATGTTTTATATTCCTATAATTCACTCTGGCCTACTCAATTTGAGATGTGTTTTTTTCTTACACCTTGAAAGACGATAGTGAGATCCTCCTGAGGCAAGAAAATGCAGTTTAAAAAAACCCAAAACTGTATGTAACAAAAAGCTTTTATTATTCACATGCAGGATTTTTGATTCAGTTTAAGCCATTTTCCAAATAAAACCAAGAATGTACCCTGTTGGAGAACGTTCTGTTTTGGAAAAAAAAAAACAGCCCCCCCCCAAAAACCCCAAAAGTCCTATACACATATGATCTGTAACTGAAATTAGAAAGCTTAAATTACACGTTTGTCATACTTTGGATCAAAAACTAGTGTGCTGTTTAACAGACAGGCACTTAAAGTATGCATTAGTTTTGCTTGGAAGACTTTGTTAGAGTAATTAACTATAATATATAATGAATTGTTTCCTATTTTTTCTTTCCATGTTAAATAAATAAATTTTATTTACTTGTATCCTTTAGTGCTGAAAGGTGAATTGCAATTAGATTCATTGAAACAGAAAGGAGCTGTTAAGAGGACCCTCTTCTTTGATTACCATCAGTCACATCATTACTTCTCCATTGTGATAGAAAGACAGAAACAGCTCCATTGTCAGGACTTTCTTGTTTATCTCAGAGTAAGTTGTTTAAAATATTTTGAACTGTCATCATAATTTGAGTAGTATCAGGGATTTAAAAATAATAATAAGAAAAAGAGCCACTGGAAAAGGAAGAACAATTTCCATTGTTCTTAGATCCCAAAATTACAGAAATGCAAGATAAGAAAGGCCTCATCGGGGTGTCCAGAACATTTATCTGCCTGGGCAAAATTTCCTATGTAAATCTTTGGCTCAGCTTTTGTCAGTGTATTAAAGACTTCCTTTGAAGAAGAGTGTACAGTTCCTCTGTGTACAAATACATTCATTTTGTACTCTTCTGGAAATTCATTAAATACTGCATCTCCTGATACAAAAATGCAGGATTGCTCTCCCTTAGTATTCACAGTGGGATAATCAACTAAACATGTTAAATATCATTCCAGTTCAGTTTCAACAGATATTTTAAAGGACTGTCACCAGCAATATTGACCTAAAATTCATATATTTTAAAAAATGTTTTTGAGATATTTTAAAATGTTTGTAGAAAAATTAAAACTATGGAACTGAAGTTGTGAAGGAGAAAGGGTCATTAGTTACTCACTTGCAGCTGGAATTATATCATGCAATTGAAGCAGGTTCCAAGACTGGTCCTAGAAATGAAATGGAGAAGTCTCAAGTATCTAGGCCATAAAGGTGGTGGAGTTTTACCATTGCTAATCCATATAAATTCTTGGTTATGGAACAAACGGACAATATTACCTCCACAAATCCACACATGCCTTACCTCCGTTCCGAAAGGACGGTGGGCAGTAGCTGATAGGAGTTGGTTCTGTGTCTCTTTTAAACAGCTTCATTTTAGGCTAATGCTTTGAAAAAATTCTGAGTTTACTCAGCTCAGCCAGCTTCTTCCAGATGTGGGGCTGTGGAGGCAATGTGTTCTGGGCATTCCAGATACTGGTGAGTCACTTTGCTTTCCTAATGACACTACATTTGGCCAGCAGCTGTCAAAGAACTGTATCTTTACCTTCAATAAAAACTAAAGTCTAAATCTGTTGCCATACCATACTAATCTGAAATAATTATGTTAAACCATTGTTTTTTATTATGTGATTGTCACTTACAGGATGAAACAGAATTTAGGGATAAATTATCTCCCATCAGTATAAACTTGAATTATAGTTTGGATGAATCCAATTTTGAAGATAGCTTGACTGTGAAGCCAATACTGAACTATTACCAGAAAAGCTCAGTAACAGAACAGGTATGAATTTTGCATGCCACATTTTCTGTATTTAAACGTGAAAGCATTTACAACTACTATGGGTGTTGTCTTCCTTAAAACAGAATATCATGCCCAGAAATTACATAACAAGGATTTAATTAATTCAAAATGTAAATTGAATATAAATATAGTACTAGGCAGGCCTTTAAAGCATTTCCAAAACTTTGTTGTATTCATAGTTTTGATTGCATTCTAGAATACATAAGCCAAGTTAGTGTGGGAAAGGAGCTGAAGGATGATATTGTTCTGTTAAGGACATAGTTGATAGTCTAAATACTCTCCAACTACTCCTGTGGAAAGGAAATTCTAGAAAGGAGAAGGCGATTAATTCCCTACAGCAGTGCTAGTGATATTTAAGACATTTAGGTTAGTGATACTTAATGAAGTGATTTGGACTTTGAAGCATGTAGTCCCTGTATTATAATATTTGTATTTTGCAACAATACAGGCTTACATTCTGGTTGACTGCGGGGAGGACAACTTGTGTATTCCTGACTTGCAGCTTTCTGCTACGCCGTAAGTTAAATAAAATAAATGATGCTGTATATAACAAAATCCAGACACTTCTAACTGCTTTAACAGAATGAAATAAGTAGAATACAATTCTGTTGTTTGCTATACCTATTCATTCTTACCTGATTTCCAGGTTTTAATTTGTACATCCATTTCATCTAAAAAACAAAGAAATAGAGAAATACACACTTGAAAATGTATCTTTGTCAGAAACATTCATGATGTTGAATGGCTATCATAGAAAATACAGTTTGCAAGTGTTTGTTAGGAGTGGTTCTAGTTCTCTGAATGCCAAGAGATAATACAAATTGTTGTTCAAAGGACATTTTAAATTTGTTTATTTCAATGTGCCAGTGACTTTGAACTTGGGACACAATTCTCCTGAACTCAGTATACAGTGAAGTAAATTAATCTCAGAATAAAAGAATTTCAAAACATGGCAACAGTTCCTCCTATGGAGGGAGAAATATGCCAAGCAGGACAAGTGGGGAACCTCTGACAGTTATCTGACTCTGTGCCATCAAAATCAGCCCATAGCTGTGAAAGGCCACTGTGCCATTGCAGGTCTCAGGAGATCTTCTGTCATTGTTCATTTTACAATGGGCACAAGGGGAAAACTGGAATCCCACCACCTTTGTGCCCTCTAGAAAATAATGCTGATGGGACCCTTGTAATTTCTCCGCTTGATACTTTTTGCTGGTTAGAAAGTAGTCAGGATTTGTACAACTAACTTTCCAGTTCTGTGGTAGTGCACTTTAATTGTCCGTGGTGTTGTTTTCTCTTGACCTCTCTCCTACACAGGTGCTGGCATGCTTTTCCATGGGGTCATTTTTTATGGAAAATGTTTCATTCTGTGTTCACAGCATATTTTCCAGAACAGACGCTCTGAGAGCAAAATGTCCTTTTGCTTTATTCATACGTAAATCGTAATTGTGCGTGCTTTAACTCCTGACAAATAGTATGTTCTGTATAGAGATAAAGATCAGCTAATAATTGGGGAAGAAAACTGTGTCATGCTCATAATAAATCCAAGGAATGATGGGGAAGGAGCCTATGAAGCTGAGCTACATATAAAGATTCCACCTGAAGCAGATTACACTGGGGTTGAACGCAACAACAAGGTAAATGAAAATCAAAATGTTTACGATAATAAACCAGAACAACTGAGAACAAGGTTGTAGGCTATATAGGCTATACCAGCTGAAAGCAACAAGGAGAGAGGTGGCTCTTAGGAAGGGAGATTCCATTGACTCTCAGCTGTCCTTGCTCACACAGTCCAGGCAAGAGTTAGCCATGTCACCAGAAGATGGGAAGGTCAGGAATGTTCTTTTCAGAGCCAGCGCAGCTCCAGCCCCTTGCTATTAACTTAGTCGTAATACCACACAAATACTGTCACATTTCTCCTAGGGCTAAAGGTATTCACATCATTCAGATTTTGAACCAGTAAACCCTACCAGTAGCAGAGAGTGATAGCGCAGAATCCCCTGAGTGCTTCCAACCTTGGATCCCATGGTACCAGCTCTCAGTTGGAATTAATGAGCCCTGATGAACACCTGACACTTGGACTCTCATGCTCACAGCATACCACTGTTTTACTATTATTAAGGGTATCCTAGTCTCTGATATCCTGAATAGTTGAACATTAACTGCAGTATAAACTTGACAAAGTAGATCTCCTTTAGTAGATCTTTAGTAGTCAATTATTTTATCTTACGGATAGGCCAAAAAAGCAGTTATAATGTAAAATGTGCCAGTGTTCACAGAAGGACTAATGTTGACTAAAGTCCTGCTGAGCTGTACAGAACATACAGTGTTTCCTTTTCGGGACTGTTTGTTTTTTAAGAGCAAAGATGAAACACTATCCTGCAAACAAGCAGAGTGTTCATGTATTCTCTGCTGGACAGCAAGTCTGAATCGTCTCATCTGCACATAAATCTCCCAAGCTGTTGCAACATGAACTTGCTTTTTTCTCTCAGTGCCTGGAATGTTCAGAAGGGCATCAAGGGTGAGAGTGGGAGAAAGCAAGTTAATTTCCTTTCTAAAGGCAAATGTTTTTAAGGAAGTTGAAAGTAACTTACAAGGTATTTCCTTGTTCTCCTTCTGTCAGTGTCTTTATTAATGGGCTTTTAACTCAATTTGAAAAAAATTACAAGATTAATGATGTCACAGAAGATGAGAATATGGAAATTCTCTGCAATCTCGTTTCTCAGAAGCATATCTTTGTGCACGAAACAAATAAGTAAAGACACCAGCCTCCTTCTGTTGTCTGTTTCTTTTGTTCCCTTAGCATAACCTCTGTTTTTTCAGACTGTGATCTTCAAAACTTAAGTTCTCTTTAATATACTACACCTAGTTATACTTTTCCTTTTTTGCTCTTTAGGACTCTTTGGCTGTTCTTTTGGCCATTGCCAAGGATGTCAGGGGAGGCACTTGTTCCAAAACTCACAGCATATATTAGCACGTATCTTTGGACTGGACAGAAGTCACTCAGGACTTTTCATTATTTTAGGAAAAATTGAATTTTGTAGTCCCATCAGTGTAGACTCGTGGGGAAAGAAAAGAAAAAAAAGAGGTGGGAGATTCTGGTGCTTTGGAAGAATAAGGAAAAGCTAGAATGGGTTGGGAAGGAATGTTGATGTTTTTGTTCTCTTGAAAATACAGTTTTAAAAGTCTGGGAAACATAATGCAACTTTTTTCATTTTCTTCAGATTTTGTGGAAGATAAAATATGTTTTTTACAAGTCCAATTTTATAGAAAAATTGCCTTCATTTTGCCCACATTTACTTAGTCCACTACAACACGTAATTTATTTCATATTCTCTTACTCTTCATACTTATTCCATTCAAAGAGATTTCATTATGTTCTTCCAGAGAAGGATCAAAACATTAGTCCTACTATCTATGTCATTCTTAGTGTCTTCCCTTCCACATTGCAGGTACATTTTTCACAAGGATGACATAGGGTACTGAAAGCAAGTTTATTCTTCCTATCGTTTTTAAACTGTAAATGTATATTTTTTAAAACTATGGTTTTTATGATAGTGTGGTTCCATTAGATAAACTAAAAAATTAACTTCTAAGTGCATTTGGAAAAGGAATTGATATTGTAATTTTCTTCAGAAAGACAAAGCTAAAACTTGCTGGCATTTAACTGCTGGTGGAGGTTGGCTTTTGTATGTATTCAGTTGCTTTTCTGTACTGCCATATGTCACCTAAAACTGCTGTGAGCATGACAAAGAAATATATATAATCTTTGTAATTTAAAAAGAAAATTTAGAAATTAAAACCACATTTTTAAAATCAGACATTCTTTTATATCCTTCCTGTTCTGTTTTCTAATTTAATTCATTCTGTCTAAATGTACAAATAAAATAATTTGACCACTCAAAACAAGAATTAGCAGGTTTTTTCATTTTTTTTTTCCCCAGAGTGATCAGACTGCTATGTATAAGAGGTTCATGTGTTACCAGGATGACCAAATTCTTAGGGATCATAGTATAAATGAGTATAAATTAAAGAGGGACTTAATTCAACCTATAGGGCTTAAAAAAAATGGCAATTTGAACCGCTTGACAAGAGCCCAGAAAAAATTATCACACTGGTATGCAGTAAACACTGAGGCCTATGGAAAAAGGTCTCTCAGTCTGTGGGTACTTTGAGACATGGACCATAGATGAAAATTAACATTTTGGTGTCAGCTGCAGTGGAGTCAAGATTTCACGTCTTATTTTTGTGTTTGCACTGCACCCTTCCAATGGGCATCTGTGACTGCTCTTGAAATGTACTTAATTTAATGCAGAGTAATTTCATCAGACAGGTGGCTTTGTGGTAGAGCTTGTTGCAATCATGCTTTTAAAGCTTTGCATCTAAGGATTTCATTGACTCTTTGATGTGTCAGTGTTTACAGTCCTCTGCATAGCTGTTTTTCTCCAAAAAACAGAATTCCTTGTATTAAGGCAGAGATAATATTCACCTCAGAGCCAGCAAAACACATAGACTGAGAGCAGAATAAATGAAATGTAATGAGCTGAATAAATCACTTGATACATTTCTGATGGAACTGAAAAATCTTTAGAATCAAATCATTCTATTATGCTGCCATCATTTCAAAGTAACTCCTAGGGGATAATAGGCTACTTTATTATGAAGCTACTCTGGATTTAGTCTATCTAATAGAGAGACAAATGTATCCCTTAAGGGCTTCCTGTCCAACCTGATTTTTCTGGAACAATTTATTGGCTTATTCTATATCATTTGAATTACACTCAGAAAGTGTTAAAGTCACCAACTTAACTGAAAATTCACTTGCCTTCTACTCCTTCCCTTCAGCTTTATGGAATATAGTGTTTGACCTGCCTCAGTTTTCATTATCTTGTTATCTCAGGCCTGATTCTGTAGCATGTCATACATAGACTGAGCAACCAAATCAAGAGAGTAGCATTTTGCAGAGATGTATGTGATCATATGCAAGCAGAGAGCCAACTGATTGTTTGTGTTCTTACAGTTTGAGGTCCACAATGTGATTTCGAAGTTTCATTGATTCTTGCACATACTGATACTTCAGTCAAAAAGCTGATTAATGAAATACAATGACTTACAATAAAATCAAACGTGTTATTTATTAGTTGTATTGTGAAAACACTTAGAAGGTCCAGAGACCGGGTAAATGAGTAAATTACCACAGCTTTACTAGCTGCTGGAAACGCATTGGCTTGTAATAACTGCCTATATGCATTAGGTGTGGAGTTACTAGAATTAGCTGCAATGAAAAAAGTATAACCACGTTATATTACTTCACATTTCCATGGCCAGCAGTAGATCCAGAGAGGGTATATAGTTGCTATATGGTACATTCTTACACTACAATAGCGTGATTGTGTGTTTGAACCCCAAGCTGTTGCCTGAATACTGTGCACTAATCCTTTTCCCAGTGAAAGAGTTCCCCATGTTGAACAGCTCAATACTGCCTCAGTAGCAATGGCTGGAACCCAAATTCTCATGGAATAATTAGTAGAAGTAAATCAGGCAAATACAAAGCCCTAATAGGTATTTGTTCAACACCAAAAACTTTATGTATTTTGGCATAACTGTCTCTTGGTCAGGCTGGAAACTGCAGAGCTGTTGCAGATCACAACCAGATTTATATTGTAATGGGTAAGCTCTGAGCCATTATCCCCATGCCTTTCTGAACTAAAGCATGACACTCTCTTAAAATAGGAAAAACTTTCTTGTCTTACCTGAAAATTCTTAGTATAAGTACATGGTGGCTGGCTGGATGAGATGCGATTTGAGCCTTGTGAGGACAATCACTAGTTCTTCATACATCAGCTAGATGAGCAGCTTGATTCTGGCACCCAGTACGTAATCCACTTTTCCTCAGAAAATAAAATTGGAACGTGTTGATCAAAGAAAGAGAGGAGGTGTTTTACTCTGCAGCCTGTTGTGCTTAACTATCCTGGCGTCAATTAGTCATTCATCACTAAGACCACCAGAAAGAGTTTCAAGTTTGTAGGCTGCCTGGATTACTTAAAGCATCCAATAATTTGTAGTTAAAATGCACCCTGGGAGCACATGTGTTAATTGTTCGGGTTTTGCTTCTGCTCAAGACTGCCAAAAAGACCATGTGTTGGTATAAAAATATAAATTGCTACCAGTGGCAGGTAGAAGGGTTTTGTGGCAAAACCTTCCATCTGGCTAAGTTACATATGAACTCAGTGATACTGACAATACTGGGTGTGTAAGTCTCTGCTCTTGCTTGCTTCCTGCCTGGTTTTAATTTTCCTGTGTAGTACTTAACCACCTCAAAAAGGTGATCAGTGAAAAAACAAAGACAATAAATCTTAGTATGGAAGAAATTCTACCTCAGTTGACCCTTTGGCACCTCTTTATGCTCCACAAATTAGCTTTTGTGATTCTGGTCATATAAATTCCGTGCCATTAATAATTTTCAGTCTAAGAGCATAGCCTCCAAATTGCAGAAAACCTACTCAGAAAACTCCTCTATTTGCTCAGCCTTTGAAGGACAAAAATGTGCAATAAGGGCTGATTTCCTCTGTGCTGGTCTATGATACAGCATTAATAAAGAAACTGCCAAATATAGACAAAATATTTATTTTCTAACATTTAGACCTCAATTTCAACCCCTCTCCCAAATAAAATCAAAACTATAAACCCACACATCAAGCTAAAATGAACAATTTTCCAGACAAACTTGGTTTCAACTGTGTTAACACCCTCTCTTCTCCCATGTGTTTCTTCCTACCTCTAATTAACCAGCTGGAAAGAATGTAAAAATCCCTCACTCCCAACCCTAGAGAGGCTTGGAAAGGCTATTAGTGCCTTGGACGTGCTGTGTAACAAACTTTGTTTCCTCCTGGCAAATTGTAAAAGTGTCAGTGTACAATGAGGTGTGTACTGAGGGCATGCTTCACATGGGCTCCTTTGGGGACATGCCCTACCTTTTATTTTAATCTCAGGAAATGATAAGGTCAGTATGTCCATGCTGGCTTTTACAGATAGGAATGAATTGGTAGTCAGTGGTCTGGAGATTTCCCAGGTCTTTTTATATAACGAGCATGACGTGGCACGTGCTGCTCAACCCCTGAGAATCACAAAATGAGAGGAAAGGTAGCAGCAGAGCCTTTATAGTAACAAGTAGCTGCGTCCTGCTTTTACAAAGCTGGGTTACTTCTGCACATATATGGAAGTATTTTCTTTTATTCAATATGCCAGAGGGAAAAACAGAAAAAAACAAACACGTTTTCTTGCTTTGTCTTGCTCCGTATCTCCTAACTTGCAGTATTCTATAGCTGTTCTTCCTTTTATACAGTCTGTTTTGTTTACAGATGATAACAAGTAGTGGTAAAGACTAAAGGGTTAAAAAACCCACGCAAAACTTAGGATACATTTTATATTAAGAGCTTTAGAGGGAAATTGTATCAATGTATTCTCAAAGTTATCAAACAAAACTGCCTGAGAAATGTTAGGTAAGAACTGGACTTTGAACAGTTGCCGGAAAAAGTTGTTGTACTTATTGCTGCAAACAACTAAAGCCTTTATTTCTGATAATGTGAAAATCTATTATCTCCTTTGTTGCTAAATTATAAACACAGTAAGTGTAAGTACTAAGTACTTTACCATAGGTTAGAGAATGAAGTTCTAGGCTTGGTCCATAATAAAGTTCTGCCTATGCCAGAAATTCGCTATAGAGATTTCTAGTGATGGATAATACAACTGTTGCAATTAATGTGAAGCCTTTTCTCCTCACCCAGTTTTTTTCTCTGTTGAGTCATTATGGGTATAGGAATGATTCACAACAACAAAGCAGTGTGTTAAAACTAGAAATAGAATGATCTCATCATGGCTCTTAAGGTACTGGGAAACTTTCCTGTTTGTTTTTCTCTGGCATCAGTTTTCCCCCATTGTCTGACAATAACCAATTAAATGTTTTGATAGTGCACTGAGCAGGTGTCTGAAATCAAAAGAAATGTCACAGTCAAAAAGGCATCACTTTCCCAACTGGATACATTTCACTGTGATCTCTGACCTCGTTATTGGTGTCCTTTTGTTACAGGCACTGCGTGTATTGAGCTGTGATTACAAGATGGAAAATGAAACTAGAATGGTGGTTTGTGATCTTGGGAACCCCATGGTGGCTGGCGCAAACGTAAGGGAAAACCAGATGCATTCACTGATTTTTATCTAATTGAATTTTAAAGGGGAGCAAATGGAAATCTATTCAATTAGCAGAATGTGTCCCAGTAAGCAGCACATAAACCACATTATTTACTTGGGCAGGAAATTGTTGGTTTAATAACGGGCAGAACAGTGTTTCTGAAAAACTAACATTTGTTGTTCTAAAAGATTAATGATGCTAGAGCCTGTGTTTTATTTAACTTACTGTAAAGAAAACGAGAGTGACTCAATTTAAGTCACAGAAGTTGCACTAGTATAATGAGAAGAGATCCCAATCCATAATGTGATCTGATTCTCTCTCCCTTTTAGTATTCTTTCTACTTAAGATATGTATAGTAAATGACAGCTTCTTTAGCCTGATTCTTGTCTTGAGTGCGTAAGGGTTGTCTTATCAGTTTATATCATGATTTATATCCATGAAAATGTGGTTGGAATCAAGTTTTCCTTCCAGTTATTAATGTCATTCTAAACATTTTCCTAAGACAGCTATTCATAAATCATAGTACACATTAGATGGAACACTGGCAGCCTTGTTTTTAGACAAAAGTGGAACTGAATAATGACTGATGATGGAGAGCAGATAAGGATTAAACATAGGTTTGGAGATAAAAAAAGTGCTACCCATTCCACAGTTGTCATCACTTGTCTCTATTTCATGACAAAACAGTTCAGGGCAATCCCAGAAGTGTTGAACATGGGAATGTCTGGCCATGGGTGCCCTTGCAGAGGAATTCCAGCTCATAAACTCATAAATGCTATGAATATTTAACTAAAAACAAATAATCCAAGCTTCTATACCTAGATAAAAAGCTGTCCTAATAAAAATGAAGCAGTCAACAGGATGAACATATATGAGGAATAAAAACCAGCCTTTAATTGAAAACTACCACTGTTTGCATTTCATTTTGGACCTGGGGCTTTACAAAGAAACCAAAGCAAATCTCCTTAGTATTTTCAAAATCCCTACTAAGTTAAGGTTTGTCCCATGGAAGATCAATATTTCACTCGTCAGACTCTATAGAAGGGGTGTTTTCCCCACCTCTTACAATCTTGACGCAGTTCCTGTTTGACCCTCCATAAGAGAACCAAACAGGTCATATAACAGGAGACTGAGACTAGAATAAGTTTGTTTGGATCATAGGGTTAGCTTTAGATCAGTCATAGAGCTTTTGAAAGTGAATACGAGACCAGGTGTCTCATACAGTCATCTGCTTTTATGGTCACAAGCAGTCCCAGGGAGACACTCTGGGATTACAAGGAGCTGGAAACCATTGAAAAATGGACTCCAGGTGATGGACCTGCTGGGAGCAGGAACCTGCCTGGTGAGGATCCTTCTCTGTAGAACTACTGTGAACTAGAAGTCTGAAGGGGGTACTTATAAACATTTTCTGGGAAAGACATAGAGAAGAGGGCTAAAAGGTTTTGTAGTTTTTGTTTTATTCTACTAAATAAAACTTCTAAAAAGTAAGAGTAATTGAAAATCTTTCTGACGAATGGAGTTTTCATAATGGGATCATGGGAGGCAATGATGGGCTGAAGCACTAAGTTAAATGCCAAGTCACGGCAGATGATTTCTTATACCAGAAAACCAGCAAATTTAGTTATTTGCTTAGTGGTTTCCTGGTTAGTGTCATGGCAGAAGCAAATTCTCAAGGTACAGGCAGAGGTGGACAAGAATCTTGTGGATGATTGGGATGCAGGGCAGGGGGGGAAGGTGGCAGAGCATAGAACCCCATGATTTTGGAAGAGAAAAGGAAGATTAAACACAAGAGACACTAATACTGTATGCAAAGCTAGGAGCAAATCTTTGTGGTTTGCCTGTTGTCATAAACATAAGCAACAGAAAGGTCTGAATATGGAGGTATTAGACTACAGCTCCTCACACTACTCCCTTTGAATCCAAAGCCCTGTTTCCACATCATCCTTGACCCAAAATGCTAGCAGTGTGAAGACTTCAGGAATGCTAGCAGCCACTAAAGCAGTACTGCTCTCACCTGTCTCCTTATAAATTCTCACGGCATAACTAAAATCAGCTCTAAGGCTGCCATAAATGCACCACTACCAAATATTTCTAGACAAAATACTTCATAAAGAGAGACTTAGAAATAGCAGAATAAACCAGCAGGGCTTGTAACATGTTTAAGGATATTCTGGCTTACAACAAAAGAGTACAACCCTTGAAAATTAAGGATAGAGCATTACATAGCCAGATGGCAGAAATGTTTGATTATAGTGAGTGAAAGCCTAAAGCCTAACTTAACCTTTGAAACCAGCTCTCCTGGACGCTTAGTAAAGGTGAAAGGACTTGAGCTTTTTGAGTCCAAACATATTTATGATGGCAAACGTACTTCCAAAAGCAAAATACCAGTCCTTTGTACAAATGGCATAAATCACAAAAGGTTGCTCTGATCCATTTCCAATTTTGCAAAACAATTCTGCTTTGGCAGGAGATCAGTTATTCTCAAAATATTCGGTCAGAAAGGGACTCTTTGTGGAAGTTGCGAGGGAGTGGGAAGGGACGGTTAGGTCAAAAATAAAACATTCCTAAAACTCTTAACTATTGAGTCACTGTAATGCCTTTTCTAGTATTTCAGCACCCTGAAATACTAGAATTCTTGAACTCTTTAAGATCAACTTCTGAGTATGAGGGTTATGTCAGGATTTCGTGATATAACCCATGGGATATTTCTGCAGTGAGCTACAGAATTGGCTGACACTTCACATCTTCAAAATGCATTATTGTCATCAAAATTGGTATATCTCTGACTTTCTGAAAATCTGGGACCTTAAAATTGTTTACTGGCCACAAAAATGACTTAAACCTTTTCAGTAATATCTTTGTGGTTGAAAAAAGATGGAAAGGTAAAAAAGACGATAAAAAGAAATGGAAAGGAAAAGCACAGTACCATATGGCCCAGAATGCAAACTAAATGTCTGTGATGCCATCTCACTGGCAAAGAGTGCTCAAAGTACTTATTTATGACACTGAAATGGTTCAGACTGAGAAGCTTCCTAATGCCTGTTCAGCGGCCTTAGCAGGTTGAGATGTAGGTTTTATTATAAGTCGTGGTAGAAGAATTTGGAAGTTAATAGAAATTAATAGAAATAAGGTTAGAAGACTGGGAGGCTTGGAAGATCTTGCCTATTTCTTGATACTTACCAAACTGATTCTTCAAGGGCACAGAGGTTTGTCTTTCATATGCACTCTAAGACACTTGAAGAAATGCTAGTCTGTCTCCCAGCATACTCCTAGATCCTGTCAAACATAGTAACAGATTAAAGCTTATCAGTAATAGCAGAAATGTCATGTATTTCAAAGATACATGTTGTTACTAATGTGGAAAATAATGTAATTTTCATGAAACTAACTTCACTTGGGAAATTTTAAATAAAATTAAACTATTCTGATAAAATGAATGTCCTATTATAAGGGGGTTGAGTGATCGCTAAGTTACAAGTTCAACCAAATTCAACTCCTTTGGCCTCAGTGGGTTTTCAGCAAGGGCATGTGAGCATCTTTACCCCATTTTTAGTAGCAGCTTCAAGGGCTACTTAACAAAGTCATACGACCATACAAAGGCAACATCTGCATCTTATTAGACTCATACAGTAGGAGTGTCTTTCAGTATTAAATAAGGGATTAAGCCTCAGGGGTATAATAGATCATCAAAACTGCATTTCATGTCTGCTCTATCTGAGGAAAATTTTATCTTTGGTTCATCAAATCTTTTTTCTGCTATAAGTAGATAAAAAAATTATATAGACTGATTAGTAAAAACAGTAAGAGAAATGCTGAATTGAATATTTGGAAATTTTTGTCTCCAAGATTAAAAAAAAATCATTGTATTTTTAAAGGTGAATGAAATATAGATAGAGTTGTTAAAATAATCTCCAAAAAGTGGTCTTAAAAATAGGTTACATCTCTATTACAAGTCAGCTATTCAGCTTCTGTTTAATGTAATGAGCATTATCTTTGCATCTTAAAGATTTTAATTCCAAAAAGATTAGCTATAACAATGACATTAAAATGGTCATAATTCAAAGATTTTAACTGTAATTTCTTTTATGATGACAATACTGCTTTCAGTGTAGGACAACTGAAAGAAGTAATTGAAACACTTTAGCTAAATCTCATTCTGGAGATGGATTAAGATTCAGTGATGCACCACTGCAAGTGAGGAAAGAAGGACAATTGAATGAAAACTTTTAAAAAATAATGCTTGGGGAAAAGGAGTTGCTTAAATATCTGAAGTGACACCCACAGAGGAAAATGCCTCTTCTTCAGTCATGGTGAATCTAGGTTCTAAACATAAAACTCTACGTTGTTGGGTCCTGTCTTGTTACTGACAATGGTACCCCAAGTATGTTAAGGAAAGTAAACCAAGGAGACAACTCTTTTTCTCCATTCCTCCCCCCATAATCTAATCAGGTATTGGCAGAGATTAAGGAATTATGTCCTCGTTTCCTAATGCCTTTTGATGGATTTCTCAGGGATATTGTTTCTCCACACGGAGAATATGGCTATATGTAACCATCTTTTTCTAAAAAAATGAAAGCACAGTGTGCAAGTTATCTGGCAGGAATTTCTACCATCAGGCAATAAGGGAGGTAGGGGGGAGTGAGAATTTGTGCAGATTACAGGCTGTAGATTTGCTGTCAGTCTCAATGCAAAATTCACACTTCAAAAATTACCAGATTTAAAACACACGCAGTTGAAATGAGGCATTTAAAAACATTCATTCAAACATTGCAGTACAATTTTATTAATTTAAGATGGAGGGCAGGTGGCATTTCCCCCTGCTCCCCTGCCACTTGGGCTGTATTTGGGGCTGTAAATATGTCCAACAAGAGGATTACAGAGATGCCACCATATGCTATTGTATATTCCTTCTTTAGTTAGCCCTGCTATTCCATTCTCTCTTCTGAACTAACTCGTTCTGCTTTACTCCATGCCCTTCTTGCAAAGCAAATGGAAATTATCAGAGGGAGGAAGCAAGGTCTGCATAAACACAAGGGAGGACCAGTGGAAGCCCTTACCTGCTTCGGTTTTGGGAACTGCGTGTTTTACCCTTTATCTGTCTTCTGTGGTTACATGCTGCAAGTTGTGGCAAACTAAACTGCAAATATAATTTTGAAGTTGTATTCCTCTTAACTGAACTGCAATGAAAAAATGCAAACTAAACAAAATTAAAACATCAAGCTGCTGCTAATTTAGCTTCTAGAAGAAAAACAGGTGATCAGTTAGCCCCGCAACACCTAAAGCATGCGGGTCAGGTGTCACAGTTACAGAGACAACGGGAGGAGCAGGAAACCGTGGAGACCTGGGCAAAGGCATGCATGCATGGATGGAGGCAGGGATGAGAGGTGCCAGACAGCTATTATTTTCTTTTGGCTTGGCAAAGTAAAGCAAAAACTGTCTGGATGAAGAAGGGCCCACTGCTGTGTTGTTGGGAGTATGCTTCTCTGTTCCTCTTGATCTTTCCTCTGTCCAGCCAAGTTTTCCATCTGCTGACATACACAGGCAGGATGGTATTTTTTCCTGAAAACAACTAGATGATATTTTTTCATAATAATTTTAAAAAGCAACATTATCCTATGCAAGTCTGTGAAATGCAATGTTGAACAGTACTGCTTTCTTGGTATGGAGAGATCAACCATTTTTAGTAACCTGTTTTGTTTCTTCTCAGTTCTCTACAGGCATTCGATTTTCTGTTCAGCATTTTGAAAATGCAGATTTCAGCATCAGTTTTGAGCTGCAAATAAAAAGGTCAGATGTTTTATCAAGAGCATGGTTGTTTAAATCCTGAATTCCTATTGATATCTGAAGTTTAATATATAAGAAGGTCACTCTAACCCTTCAGTATCAGTAGTTATTTCATGGGCTTTCCTATGGTAACTTTCTTCAGGAGGATTTCTGGAGTTGGAGCCTGTTAGCATTTAGCAAAATCAGTCTTAGAGTTATTTTGAGGGTTTTATTTTGTTAAAATTCATGTTAACTGATCTTGGTCAGTGATCCAAGGACTTACAGATTCTCCAAATTTGCACTTCATTTTCCACTTCAGAATTGATGAACAGTGATCATTTTGTAAGAGTTCTGTATTAAAAAACATATCATGCTCTGGGGAAAAAAAAAAAAAAAGACATGCCACTTCTTCATGACAATTTAAAAAAATAGAAGGATAGCAGTTAAAATCTGCCCAACAGATTTACTGGCATGAAGAGAGAAAACTGTTTCAGTTTGATGCAGGTGAACCTTCTTCATTTTTCCATTAGTTTCTTCCACATTTGGAGGACTGAAATATTACTGCTGGAGAATCTTCTGTTTTATCTAAGCAACACTTCCTCCACAGGGATGGAAAAGCACAGGAGGGGCTGGGTTAGGATAACAGCAAGAACTAACATGGGACTTCTTCAGTAGGTGGCAGGGCTTCTGCTGCATCTGTCCTCATCAAATACACACTGGAGTTCCTGATGGGGCCCTTCCTGCCCCACACACAGAGATGTAATTGCTAATGTCTGGCCTTTAATGAGGGCCTTGATCATGTTCACTATGGTAAATAACTGAGACATATAAAATGTTTAAGTCATGTTTCCGTCATGTAACCCTTGAAGGAAAGGGCATGCAGAAACTCGGTAAGGGCATAGCAACGCCACAGAAGACAACAAGGTGCCTGGTCAGGCCTCAGCCCTCTCCCAGGGGGCTGGCTGGCGAGCTGGAGACCATGCAAACCTCAGCATGGGCTCCTCCAGAGAGAGATACAAGATAGAACATCTACCTTGTCGGGCCCCTGTCGATACCACTCTTCACTGTCAGGTCATTAATGCAAGCAATACAGTTTTAAATGGGCATCAGAGGCTCTCGTCACCACCCTTTTCATGCCATGAAATCACAGAGGTTCAGAGCTTTTTGGGTAGCATGGTCTTTCTAGGTAATAAGAGTTGAGGGTAGGTCACTTCCGTAGGAAAAGTGACAAGGCTTTACTGAAGAATAAGTCTGAACTTCAGGTGATAGCCACATCTCATAATCCTCCATGTAATAAGTGTAATAATATATAGTGTAAATAATATATAGTGTAAATAATATATAGTGTATATAAATAGTGTAATAATCCTTCCTCCATAAGTGTGACTCACTAAAATGTAAAGGGAGGAAAGCTGCTGGGCTACTGAAAAGGCTAGTTTCCGCAAACTGAAGAGCACTCAGCTACTTAAAAAAAAATAAAAAGTAAAACTTCTTGCATAGGGAATGTACTCTACAGTTAAAACTGACTGCTAAGTACATTCATTCTTTCTCATGCAGCACTACAGTTTGTGCATTTCTGTGTCCTTAGTGAACAGGTAAAATAATCTTAAAAGAAAAAAGGCAGAAAGAGGAAATTACCTAAATGGAAGGAAAGGGAACCAGAGAACATGTCTGAATTTGTGTCCTGGTCAGAGTTATTCAAAAGAGAAACCTTTAATTTACTCCAAAACATCAAGTGGAAAATAAATATTTGGGTTTGCAAGACTGAAGTTCATTACTTATAGCAAGTAAGCAAGAGGCTGAGTAGTGTCTTGAAATCTGATTCCTTTTCTGATGTGGATTTTGCTAGGCAATTATATACCCCTTAGGGCGGGAGATGTCCTGGCACTTTTGTTTAAACTATTTTCTTCTCTACAAAATACCGTAAAACACAAGCAAGATTTGAATAACAAATATATATGATTAAAATCTATATTTTAACTCTATGGAAAGTTGTACCATTATACAAATTGGAGAGCATCTTATTCTAACAAATTAGTGGTATAGTAATTTTTATACTTGAAGCAATTTTTGTACTTCCGTACTCAAAGCAATGGCTATAGATGATTACATCAAAAGTTAAATGATGTTTGAGGGGAATCTGCATTAGTTTACAAACAAATTAGAGCTGCTCCTAATTTTAGCAATCTATAACCAGAAATCCTGGATCAAAGCAGTATTGGCCTTTACTCCTCAGGAGTCAGTCGCTGGGAATGCTGGCCTCCTCTGAATGTTTCCATTTGACTGATGCTACCCAGATGTGATATCAGTAAACTATGACAGCAATAGAAACTTATTCTCCATGAAGAAAGGAAGTACTTCCACACTTGCTTGGAAAAAACCTCCAAACTTAGTATCATTAATCCTATCATTAAATAAATTCTAAGTCTGTAATCATTTATTTTCACTCTCTTCATTAATTTGAACCTGCAAACCTTTCTTTACATGAATGGGCTATAGTCACAGGAATGGCCTTTTGAAGTAAGAGAAACTGTCTTTATTACTAAGGATTTGCAATAAGAAAATACAATAAAATGAGTGAGAGCACTAGACTTTAAACATAGGGGCCTGTTTTCACACCTAAGTGGGATTAGGAGTGTAACACTCTCTGGATAGGGGAGGGGAGGAAATAAGAAAGGTAAAGAAACTGTTTATTTTGGTTCTTTTTCTTCAAAGACTCTGTCATGCAGAAGTCACAAGTTTGGAGAGTCATAAAAGCAAATTTTATTACAACAAAGCCTGTCTTGTTCATTAACACTGCCTTCCTTCAATGCATGAAACACCCTTGTATTTTATTAAGATACTCCTATCCATACAGATAGCCAAGTTGAACAAAGGAACTTACGTGATATTCTGAGCTAAATAAATTTTTATCATCATATTCACACATAGGATTCTTTAAAGAAAGCTTGAGTTGATTATATTATTAAATATGTGATGAGCTCAAGTAATATCGAACTTAAATACCAATATCCTACCAGACTGAAGAGAGGGAATAGCAAGCCCATGCTGTAATATGTCAAATAGCATCGCTTCCTAATTGTAGGTGTTGTGGTATTCAGTGCTGTATCTATAACAGTCTAGAGTTCTGCTAAATAACCTTTTTTAACCCTTGTACATATCTTTTCCAGTTCTAACAAGATTAATCCCACCAGCAATTTAGTTAACCTCCATATCAACATCAGTGCTGTGGCTCAAGTGCAGATCAGAGGGTAAGTATTTGACCATTAAAATTCATAATGATAACTTTTTTGTATTGAATTTTTCTACATATAATAATGCCATGTAGTGAATCTTTTGACATATTATAATCCCAAGCACTTTATGCACCAAGAACACTTGAGAATTCCCAGGGAGTCTCAGCCGGGCAAACCTTGCAGGACTGAGCTACTAAGGACTTACCAGGTCATGTAGGGCCGAACTGCCCACATGGACTCCAGTAAACTTCCTGAGCAAATGCACTGTAGTAACACCAGTCAAGAGCCAACATTTTATTTGGACGTTCAAATTGTGTGTGGATGTTACTAGTACAAAATGCCTGTGTAGGTCTGCTTATGTAACCACTTAGGCACTTAATTCTGAATACCAAAGCAGAATCTGCTGCTTTTATGACTGGAATGGTGAGACACATTATGGCAAGGCATATACGAATAGAGAGCAGAGCGAGGCCCTTGGAGAAAGGATGAAAAAGGAATCAGCTATGACAAGAGGTCGACCAGCTACTACTGTTAGGATTCTCACATTTCCTTCTGAAGCAGGTGCCTGTCCACTGACACAAAGGGGTGCTGAAACTAAACAAGCACAGGATATGATCCAAGAGGATTATTTCTATCTCTATTTTCACATACAGCTTGGTTTCAGAAACTATAAAATGCAATTAGGTGGTAAGAATCTCAGACTACCCAGTAAAATCTTAGAACTAGACTCCTATCCTGGCATCCTGGAGGAAATCGGCAGGATGGTTTTTTAAAGCAAATAATTGCCAAAAATGCTTTTTGTCTGAGATCTCAGATTTCCTGCATCTCCTCTTCTCAAACTACAGCTCTGGACCTTGACCATTCTCAGCTCCACAAGGGGACGACAGAGGTACCTGGCCCAGCTTCACTCCTGCAGGGAGGCCATGAGGCCTGGCTGGCGCAAGAGGGTAGATGTCTCTTGTATGATGCACCTCAAGGGGCTGCCTTAGGTGTAAACAAATAAACATACATTTATTTATGCTTTAATGGATTTATAAAAAGCCATTTATTGTTATCACTTCTAAGACAATACTTTGATGACCTACTGCCAGCAGAGAGTCCAGTCATTTTACAGATCACAGAGATCATGTTTTCTGCTCGAACAGTCAGTCTAAATCAGAGAGATTTTTTAAGCATTTTTCTTCACATTTTGTAAGTGTTTTCCAGGTTAAGAACACTAACCCTAAGGCTAGATTTTGGTGGAAAATAGAGGACTGGCACTCAAAGATGGCGTGGATATATGTTAATACTTATATTTCTGAAAAGGAGCAGTTGAAAGACAACATGTTTAAGAAGAGCAGAAATGAGAGTATTATTTAATTTTCTGTAGTTAGTGGTGATCTAGGGAAATGAGCTGGATAGGAAGAGAGGCAAAAAATACAAAATGAGGGGACGGTAACACAGAAAGAGAAATAGCGGCTCAGGAAATAAGAATCAAGTGTGTTAGCTGGTGGGCTGCAGATGTGTGAGAAAATGTTGGGAGCCAGCAACTGCTAGATGTTGCCATGGGTGGACACCCAGGTTAAGGACTGCCTGGAGTTTCAGTGCATCAGTGAAATGGTTTTGGATACATAACCAGACTTCTCAGTAAGGGCTACTTCCAGTGCTGTGGATTTGCAGTGAGGTTGCTCATCACTTTCATAGAAAAATCTTACAAGCTTTTGTATTCTTGGAAAACTTTTTGGAAACGTTTTGCCTCCATCATGTTCTTTCTGTGCCATAGTGTGTTCTTTTTAATGAAAAGTTCTGTAAACAGGTAAATAGACACCAAAAATGACCAAAACATCCTCAGTTCTTAAAAAGAGCATGCCCACAAGTGGAAAAAGTGGCTTGAATTATTGCCTGCAGCGCTAAGAAACAGGTCATTAAATACAGAGGAATTACTTAATTGAATGACTTCCAGCTCCTTTACTCTTAAGTCTTTTAGTTTTCTTATTAGCTGTAGCATGCATGTACAAAGGAAAATTCCCAATGCTTTGTTGACAAATTTTTCTAATTACTCAGAGATGCTAAAGCATACAGCTCCAAGGGAGCTATTTGCTCACAATTTCCTAGATAAAAATAAAAGAGAGACTGTGTCCACATTTGGACTGGAAAATATCTTGCATTGGTTTTCCTACCGCTCTGCGCAGAGTTGCATGAAGTGGTACTGGAGTCATTGTACATTTTACTGAGGAAAAGTAAGTAGTTATCAAATTGTGCATATGCACACA
The DNA here is from genome assembly GCF_000687285.1 of Phaethon lepturus. Taxonomy (NCBI): domain Eukaryota; kingdom Metazoa; phylum Chordata; class Aves; order Phaethontiformes; family Phaethontidae; genus Phaethon; species Phaethon lepturus. The sequence continues at coordinate 22,060 of NW_010511126.1, read as the reverse complement.
TACATATATACTACACTTGCACAGTGGACACATGCAAATACTGCCTCAGTGAGAAAGGAAGAAATCTTCTTCAATATCCTATTCCAAAGAAATTTGAGATAACTCCTTAGATGATAGTTCATTCAATGAGTAGTTGCTTTGATAGCTGAGATTTGATTATTATGCTTACTTTTTTTTCCATAAAAATGTAAGAGTTTTATAGTTGTAATTATTATTTCCCACTGCTGAAGAGCACTAGAGGAATGAGGGATTCATGAAGGAAGGAATTTGGACTGGCAGGATTTGCAGCTGGCAGAATTCTTATTGTATATCCCACTGTATTTTCTGTATCCCAAGCATTTTCTGTAGAACATTGTTTGTCTTATTTTTCAGTGCTCTTGTTTGACTGATCATTGTCACCTAAAAGTCTAGGAAAAATCTTCATCTAATAAATCATTCAAATGTTAAAAATATTCCCAGTTAAATGCAAAATAAAATAGTCAAAAGAGAGGATTTTTATTTAATTTGACCTGATTTTGCTACTTTCATGTCAATAGCATGTCCAAAAGTCCTCAAAATAACTGTAAAATCTGTTGAAAGAAATGTTCTTAGATACGGTATAAAAATTTTGATTGAATGTTTACATTTACATTTTGCACTTCGTAATTCTGTGGATAAGAAAAGCACTGCACAGGGAGTGTAATAGAAAGGTTTTTGAAACATTATGCCTGCTTCTTTTTGTCTGTATATGGTTTCTGGTTTGCAAATTTTTGCTGTAGCTAAAGGGTCTCTGTGTCTTGTTTTTTGTAACAACACAGGAAAGATCCTACTCTCCATCAACAATTAATAATTAAAATTCTTATTGGAAAGAAGGCCATTTGTGAAATATAACCGGTTAGGCTAAGTACCTCATCTGAAATCACGTTTTAATGAATGTTTCATTTCTTTTATTATTTGGTTTGGCTTGTAAATTTGTCCTTTGCCATAGTTGTTAGTACAAACTGCTGGTCTTTTGAAGTCTGGGAAAGTATGTAGAGTTACCAGGATACTCCAAGATACCCTAAATTTCTTAAGAGTTGTACTTCAGCTGGATGGTATTACATTGTTCTTCAAAGGTTAAAGTTGGCATCTGAATGGGACCTCCAAGGAACATCCAGTTTTTATGGGAAATAAAATGCTTGTGATTCAAATAGAAACCTTAACAGAAGACTACTTGGTCCTTTCTTGAGGTCAGACAGAGAAGGAGAGGAAAAGTAAAATAGCAGGCAGAAACATAACAAATATTAAGTCACTGTTTTCTTCATTTATGTTTGATTTACATGTTGCGCGTTGCAGTAGTGTTTCAGGGAATGCCTTAGCTACCGCTTCATTTGTGAAGCAAATGGGAAGTCTGGAGCACTATTTCAGGCTCTAGTCCTGAATTCAGTTTCTTGATACACCAGTTTCCGTTGTGACTTTATGGAAGTCGCAGTACCTCAGTTTCCCACCTGTAAAATGAGATAGACTACTTTGAAAGGTTTTTTAAAGGCATAATAACAGACATTATAAGGAATTTACTGTCAGAGCAGTTAAATAAATATCTAAAAATGTATTGCAGGAAAGGAAGATGCATAGCATTAAATACCTACAGGCTTTAAAAGTAAATGAGAAAATACATTTATTATGTATCATTACACTAGTTTTGTGGATAGTGTATTCAGATACCTCACCAGTGAGGATGATGTAAATGCCTGACAGACTGTATTCCTCTCTCCAAATAGAGAAAGAGACTCCCTTGTCTGGAAAGGACCATCCATCAGAGGAAGTATGAAACTAAATGCACACCCTCAGTAGTCTGTGAGGACTGGGCAGTACTTTATGGAAGCACTGTATTATTCACCTCACCTAATTCTAATGAATGTGCCCAAATAAAATGCACTTACGGGCTTAGGTTTCTATAGTGGTCTTAATTTTTTCTAAAAGTAGTGCAGCTGATCACTGGTAACAGTTGCTGTTCTAACCTGTTTTATATATTACAGAGTGTCTCACCCCCCAACAATTATTTTACCACTTCACAACTGGGAACCCAAAGATGAACCTACAAAAGAAGAAGAACTTGGTCCTTTAGTAGAACACATCTATGAGGTAAAAATGATATATGTTGCCACAGGACCTCATGCTGTTCCCATTGAAATCTTGATGAATTTGGTTATTGTCTTTGTTTGCAAGTAGATAAAGCCACAAATGTAAATATTCTGACTTTAGTACATGACCCAAATCTAATCTGGGAATTCACAACCCCAGTATCTGTTCATGTTAGTGGAGGAGATATTAGTTTATGCTAGGAGTCTCTCTTTGACATTTAAGGGATCTAGAAACACTTTGGGTGTTTGACAAAATTAAAAAACAGTGCTTAAAAGCTCATTACAATCAATGACAAATATTTTCAGTGATTTGATTGTTTTCTTATTAAAAGCTGTGAGTGTTGCACACAGGAAAAAATAAGTTTCCTTTAGTATTTAGCTAACAAAAAACACCTGTAGACATACATGTAACTTGTTACCTCATTACTCAGAAAATGTTTTGTTGAAAATAGCACTTAGTGTTTGAAGTATACATATTTCTACCTTGTATTGTTGTTGGGTTTTTTCTATAGATGATTCATCAATTAAAAGAGAAGAGTTTGGGTTAGAAAAAAGTTCATTGAGTGAACTACATGGAATACAGGCCATCTTTGGGATCTGATGGATGATATTCTAGGGGGTAAAACAGAGTGCTTCACGTATGGTTATAATTCACAAACTAGCACTCAAGAAAATATAAGCAACTGAGCTTAATCAGCAGTATAAGATTACAAAGTCAGAATGTAAAATACAAAATATTATTTGTGAATTCCTCAACACATTTTTCTAAACTGAAAGATCTCAGACAAATCATCCTGTCTCAAGCATTTGGGCTGTTTGCGCAGCTATTTATGTGACTTCAAATGTATTAAAATATTTACAGTGATTAAAGAAACCACTTTCATGGTTTATTGATATCACTGATAAAAAAGGCTAAACACCCACCCAAAAACCCTTTACTGAAGATGTAAGATTGAAAGTGGGTTTTATTTGGTTCTAAATAAAGCTCATCAGTCACAAAAAGTCTACTCATTTCAAAAAAGGAGGTTCTCGCATCTCTAGAAACTTTGAATAAAGCTCCATGGTGTTCTGTTTCTTTAGGTCTCATGCCCAGTGTTAACACATGTCCGAACTTCCTGTGGTCATCATATATTTTCAAATTGTAAACTGATACAAGAAAACTATTTTAATAGCCCAGATTTTTTTATTTTCTATTACCTCTGTGTTTACTCATTTTCCCAAAAAACAATAATGTCCCAGGATGTTACTTCAGGAAAACTAGTTCCTTTTTTCCTTTGGGGAAATTTGAGCTGAGAAGTGTTGAAAATAGGGTTCTTAACCACAAGAACTGGTTTAAGCTCTTCTGTACCTTCTATTCCTGCACCCTGAAATGTGATTCTTTTGTGTCCTGAAGTTTCAGCTACTATTTTCAAGTATATTCTGTGAAGGTTCATTGAATATATTTGTATAGTGTATTGTGCTAGTGTGTTTTGGTTTGGGTTTTTTTATACCTTTTTAGGTAATTTCAGCTCTTTCATGTGTAGGAAAAAGTGGCAAAGATGATGGATTTCTTGAATACAGCCTTAGATGAAAAAGGTTGTTCTCCCAGATTTGCACTGGCTTTGTGACTAACCTGGAGAGGTCCTTTTCCCCTACATGTCACAGATTCTCCATTAATAAAAAGATACTAATAATCTGTATATCTTTCCCAAAGTACTTCAAGGCTGTGGACACTAAGAATTTGAAAATGTCTAAGTAGTGGTTGCTGTGGTTTTTGTTGTTATTTACTGCCTTGGAAAGTACTGATGATATTTATTTGACAGCTGCATAATATAGGACCAAGTGCCATCAACAATACAGTTCTCCATGTCGGCTGGCCTGTGTCCAGTCAAGAAGAATTTCTTCTTTATATTCTACATATTCAGACACATGGACCATTGCACTGTCAAACAAGCTCTGCTATTAATACAATGCAAATAAAGGTAAGTCAGTCAGTTCCTTTATTTCCATCCCTGTCTGCGTTTTGCTTTGTTTTTTCTGCCTACACTTCACAATGGAATGGAGGTTGCAGGGAATTTTTCACAATGACCCTGAGATCATTTTCTTCGGTAAGAAGCAAGATAAAGATACTCTATAATGTTTCTTGTGTGACAGTTGTGTTGAATGGTGTGTGTTTGGTTTCTGTACTCTTCTTATCAGAAGAAACTTATATTTTGATTCACTATCACAGCATTAGATACAAGAAGTTTTTTAAAATGGAAATTTGCAGGGTTTTCCTTGAGGGTCATTTTTAACATGGCTTTGAATGATACAAAACTCTTCAGTTCTCATGGGACCCTGAAAATTCTTGTGCCCTGAGGAGAATTCAGAAAGTCATCGGTACAGCAGTGCTTAGCAGATGAACTCCCAAAGGTGACTTAAACCTTTGTTACATCTAAGGACACACATAGCTTTTCAGTTGAGTCTGATACAACCTAGCGTTGGTTTGTTTATCAAAAGATCTTACATCTGAACCTGTTAGCAGTGGGGAAAATATAGCATAGTAATGCAATATCATTAATTTGAAAGACATGGACTTCTTAGAGCTGTTTATTTAGTAGGCAGCAGTCAGCCACCAGGTATTGTAGCATGAAGTATTTTTAAAGGGTGTAACACAATTTTAGTTTTTTAACCCAATACAAATAATTTACAGGTAATTTGTATGGTGATTTGTTTCTTTAGGATCATAGGCTAATTCAGATTGGAAGAGACCTCAGGAGTACTTTGATCCAACATCCTGCTCAAACAGGGTCAGCTGTGAGATCAGACTGAGTTGTTCAGGGCTTTATCCACTCTTTATCCACTCTGGTCTTTAAAACATCCAAGGAGAGAGACTGCAAAACCTCTCTAGGCAAATTCTGATGCTTCTTGATTGTCCTTACAGGGAAAAGGTTTTTCCCTACATCCAGTCTGGAGCTCTCTTGTTTCAGTTTATGTGCATTGCCTATCATCATCCTACCATGGACATCTGTGAAAAGTCTGGCTCCATTTTTGTGATAACCTTCTCCCACTGGCAGCTTCGATCCCCCCAAATCTTTCTCATCTCTGGGCTGAACAAGCAGTGGTCCCTCAGCCTCTCCCTGCAGGACAAGTGCTCCAGCCCTGAGCATCCATGGGGGCCCTCCACTGAACTCATTCCAGTATATTGGTCTCTGTCTTCTGCTGAGGGTCCAAAAATGGATGTCGTATCTACATGTGGTCTAATGAGTGCTAAGCAGAGGGGAGTAATTGCTTCCTCAGTGTACTCCCCTTGCTCCTGTTCCTACACCCCAGGGTGCTGTTGGCCTTCGCTGCTGACAGGGCACACTGCTGACTCACGTGCAGCTTAAGCCAGGACTTTTTTCACATAACTGCTTCTTAGCCAGTTAGTCCTCAGCATGTTTCGTTGCCAACGGCGATTTCCTTGAACCAAGTGTATGAACAAGGTGCAAATTTATAATATCATATGCTATATTTTATGTTATCGTTAAGTTCAACATAGTGTGAAACACCATCATCTGTAAAATGGGAGTCATTTTAGAAGCCAATATATCTTTTACCTGTCTTAAAGTGTTAATTATTTTAATTTTTCAAAGCACATGCTTTGAATATCCTATGAAGTGAAACTGTCAACTGGAATTCTGCATGGAATGTACTCCAGAAATGGAAGTTTTCATGTATTGCCACTTGACAAAAGGATTCATAAGGTCTACAATTATTTTATGGCTTAATCAATATTAACTTATAAAAGTTACAACTTTGTCAGCAACATGACAGGGTTTTGGTTTTTCTACTTGGAAATTATCCTGTAATTATTTTAACCATACCAGCAAAAAGCAAAAAAATTTCCCTGCCATTTTTTTAATAAATGTTACTCCTGGGTATTGTTTGCCATCCAGATTGCATCCCTTTCCATGGACATGGCTCTTCTTTCACAGCAGAGCTGGTGATCTCAGAGCTTGGAGGAAGCACTAACAAGGGGAAGCCTAGTAGCAGCCTCCTCAGTAAAGTGTTGATATGCCAGTGTCTAAAAGCTTGTTTTAAGATCTATGTTTGTGATGGCAGATCCCCCCAAAATGCTTGGTTTGGCTCAAAGTCAGAAGATTTAGCAAAACACAGCTCTACGTATTATCCCATCAAAAACAAGGTATCCATTTTATTAAGCATAACTGGTTCCAGACACTTCTGGAGTAAACAACACTTCCAGAGTTTAACCAGTAGCCTGTTAAACATCTTGTGGGGAGAGCTGTGTTCCAAATGCTAAAAGTGCTATACATCTTTTGCATAGCAGGAGGGGTTTGAGTTCAGTACAGCGGATGAAAGTGGAGACATCTTTCTAGTGCAGGGGATTACTCACGACCACAGGAGCTACAAGAGAAGTCTTTAGGTTAAAGAGACAGAACTACAGTATATACTTACAAGAATATAGAAAAACTGATGTATACCAAATACATCGTAGCTAGATTTTTGTGTTTCATCCAGGAAGCCAGAGAGGGGTTAGGATTCCACCCTTCTATTTAGTTTCTCTAGAGGAAGAAAAAGGAAATGACTGATAGGGAACTGAGGATAGAAAATGTTTCCACTTTGTACCAAAACCACAGCAAGTTTGGAAACAGAGAATTTTTTCTATTGATCTTTTCCACCCCATTACCACCTATTTTTCAAAGGCGGTGAGGAGTAAAAAGCTGAGCATTTTCTCTAAGCTGAGCTTGCATTTCTGTTTGCAAGCCTAGCATCTCAAAGCCATTGCTCAGATCAGGTTGCAAGTGCATGAAAAGGAGTTTAGCACCCCTCCTCCCTAGCCACTGTGTTCTCTTTTAAGTTTCATTGAGAAGCTGAGATGGGAGCATTACTGTCAGGAGGACAGAGCTCCTGGGTAGAATAGTGCCACAGTTCTTAATGACATTTTCAGGCAACTTTTTTTTTTTTTTTTTTTTTTTGAGTTTGTTCTTTCTTCTCCTACTTGGTAATGATTACATCTATTACATAAACAAGACTAAATTATTGTGAGGCTTGTGTGAAATCTTCCTGTAATAATGAAATAATGGTCCATCTGTCTTAGCAGAATATGGCTTTAGATGCACAATCATTATTGCAAGAATTTAAATATCCACTCCTTTCATTTTTTCAAAGCATTGAACAGCATGAATACACAAATCAGGCTGCAGATATGTAATGCTTATCTATTGCTTCAGATGGGAAGAGGATACAGAGACATCTTCCTTCAGGTTTTGTATAAACAGCAGAGTTCCTGGCTCAAATTTCCAAATAAAGCTAAGGACATTGTATGCCTGGCTGCTCTTGGATTTCAGAACCTAGCTCTCTTGGAGTGCTTGGGTATTTCCCCATTGAACTTAGATGATTCAGTTTCAGTTAAAGCAGTATATTCCTCCCCATTGCTGAATTTCTTATCTTGTAAAAGGTTTCCTGTGTGCTTTGTTGGTTCTTCCACAAAGAGAAACCTGTGCACAGATGGGAAGACTCTTATTTAGGGACTTTTCTGTAGCTTATTTTTCTCTGAAGGCAGTGAGGGAGGTGAAAAGATAATAGAATTATGAATCTTGCAAAAGGTGTAAAGAGGAGCCAAAGGACTGATCGAAGATATGGAACAGATTCCCTTGCAGAACTCAGTACAGTAGGATGCTTCAGCCTAGAAAGGAGGTGACTATGCACAAATATGATCCGAAAGATCAGAAGTGGCAGGAAGAACGTGGGTGGGGATTGACTGCTCTCTGCCTATTCCTGCACAGGAATGCAGTGTGTTCACTGCACAGGAATTGGAGCATCAAATGAAGCCTGTAAAGCCAGATTCAAAACAAGCAAAAGGAAGTGGTTCATGCAACAGGTATGAGATGTCTGGAACTTGTTGCCAAAGGAAGTAGTCAGGGTGACAAGTTTACACAGTCTTAAGACAAAACCGGACTAATTCACAAAGGAGAAATCCAGTGAAGATTAATAAATGAACAAAAACTTCATGCAGATCAGGAAGTCCCTGAGCTGAAAACATTTGGAAACCAAAAGTTATTAGGAGAGAGCATTGTGTATGCATGCCCTGTTCTTACTTTTCCTTCCACATCTGCTTAAAGTCAGTCTTGATGAGAAGAGCGCTCAGCTGGATGGACCTTTGGCCTGAGCCAGTATTTCTGATGAGTTGTTTTTTTTCACAGACTGCTGGCAAAAGGTAGTTTTATGGAGCCAGTGCCTATAAATACCAGAGATATAGGCAATGGTTTCCAACTATGGTAGGTGATACAAGGTGACTGACACACATGGCACATTCTCAGTTGCTGAGCACCGTAGTACCATGAGTGAGGCATCTGTCAGGGAAGCAGCAAAATAACGTCTAAATTCCACCACATGGGTAAGGTACATCCACTAACATGACTGGCAGGAGATAAGCTCCTCCAGAGACAGTGTCTCCTCATGCTGCAGAGCCATTACTATGGTGTGTAAGTCCTGGTCTGGGGACAAAATAATACCATCCAACACATTGCGCGCTCATCCAACACATGGTTGCTGACACCTCTTGTATAACAGCTTTTACACAAAGTCCTCTTCCAGAACATTTCTGGTGGAGTTACACATTGCAGCAGATGGTATCGCCTGGCTAGAAAAAGAGGAAAGCTAAACCAGGGTTTGAAATGAGAAGTGATGAACTGGAGACATCTGGAAATCTGCTCAAGGTGACAAGGCTTGGGAGAAGAAAGCAGTACAGTTTTCCCCGGTGGGGAAAACCAAGACAGTCCATTGTAGTTAAAGGGAGGGAGCGAGAATCCATTTAAAATAAAGTATGGTAGGCTAAATATGTGGCATGTAAAATAGCTACAGAGACGGATTTGTACAATTCCTTGCTACTGGCTCAAGAAGGATAAAATAATTTCTTTAACCTGAACATCTAGGCCACTGGAGAAATTCTGCTTTAAAATTGTTGCAGGAGACATGTAGGTTTTCTCTTAATCACAAAGGACTGTTTTCAAACCTTTTCTGAAATAATTCACTACTGAAGATGCTAACACTCTGGGATCTGTGGAAAAAAAAAGTACATCATCTAGTATTCAAATGGATCTACATATGTATCAATTGTGATCATATATTGAGGGCTTCTTCAAAAGCATGTCATTATATTGTGGTTCTTTTAATTTGTCATCATTAAAGAAGCCTGCATATGCTGGTGAAAGAATCCTGGAAAGAGAATTTCCACATGTTATCACACTGAGAGGGAGAGATTTACTAGCTATTTAACTGTTTCCTTATTGCAGAAAGACAATGTTAACTTAATTAAGCAACAGGAAAAAAAATTCTTATTTTTGCTGAAGAGGTTTTCATCAGTTAATAAATTATAGTATCTTTCACTTTGCAGGATGCTTTTGACTGAAGAACTCAATGTCAAAATAGTTACTTCTTTAGCCTCATAATTTTAATCACATGAATGGTACAAATTTTCCAAATCTAGTACTACACAGCATTAGTGTGTGGAAGGTTTTGTGTGTATGTAGCTATTCTTTTACCTTTAGTGCTACAACGTTTCTTACAAACATTTTCTTTAGGAATTTGAGATATTTTTTTCTTTAGGAATTTGTTTAGGATCTTTTGTGTTCATAGGTTAAAGGAACTGGCAGGATGGATCTGGTGTAGCTTTTTATAATCTGAGGCCCTTTAAGAATAGTTTTGGCTATGTTTAGGTGAATTCCTGTTGAGATCTTATTACAAACTTCTACATATCTTTTACTGCGATTTTACATGATGGGATTGTCATAAATTAGAATTTATCTTTCCCTCTGTAGCAATTGGGTTCCCAGGCATTCTCTGAGGCTTCTTGAAGCCATAAATGTACTGTGTAGAAATTAAGGACACATATAAAAATGGATTTTAATCAGAGAATAAAAGTCTGTGAAGAAAAAGCTGAAGAGGATACATTTTAATATGAGATTAAAAATGAACAAACTGTTGCATTAGACAAAGTAAAGTTGTTGTCAAAAGAAATCAAAAAAACAAATAATAATCAAAAGTTGTGTTGCTAAAATTCAGATTTCCTTTTTTTTTTCTTTTACTTTCTAAACCTGGTAAAGTCATTATATTTCAGTAGGCCGATTCTGATCTGAACTAACGACCAGATTTCAATGCAGCAATTCTGAATGTATCTTGTTATGGAGATCAGAATCTGGCCCCAAGAGTCTAACAAAATTAAATACAGGAATGAAACTGACACCAGTAAAAAGTGGAAAAAACGTTATCTACTGTAATTCCTGCAACGGGGCAATATCTTCCTGTGCTGTTACTAATCATGCTCCTAGTTGGAGACAGTATATTCTCATGGCTGTGCTGTTAAATTGAAAAAACAGTGTTAATCCAAAATTCAAGACCTCTCAGAAGGGAACAAATCTGTTAGAATCATTGTATGAGTATGTCATTACCATTCACTTTTCTCCTCTTTGCAGTTTGCTATTCCACAAGACGCTCCTGAACTTGCTGCTTTTTTATATAATTCCACAATTTCCCATTACATTAGGAGAAGGGATGTCACAGTGGCAGAACCTCACAGGAGAAACTCTGCAAAAATACTGGTGAGCTATCTAAAAAACTATAAGCTGGGACTATGCATGCAATATATCAAGATGGCTGTTGGTTTGACTGCAGTTTATTTAAAGACTTTTAAATACTGTTCTAAGTGATTTTTAACCTTTCAGTTTAAAATATTATTACGTATCACCATGCCACAAGTTAGCAATTTTTTTGGACAGATTTTTGCATTAAAGATCATGCATGCCGAATTCCTGGCTGTTTGCAGACAAAACTCTGTGGTCATGCAATGGCACACTTATCACAGGGAATTTCAGCACAGATTTAGAGAATGGGCCCCTCTTCTACAAACTGAATTTTACATTCTGACTTTTGAAACGTAGGTCTCTTCTTGTTAACTTGACTCCTAGCGTTCTGGCTCTTTTGTAAAGAGTAGCTCACAGTTAAAATGAACATTTTCGTGTAAAGTAACAGTTCTGACATACAAATAGTTTGGAGTCCCGAAGTATTCCCCCCCAGTAAGTACTTATATA
>NW_010511126.1:0-10877 GCF_000687285.1 Phaethon lepturus | reverse complement strand
TTTCCCTTTACAGTACCACAAGCAAGGCAAATGGGACGGGTCTCTGCATTTTGAACGTTCCAGACAATGCTGGAGCAAGAGCAGAGATCTCTCTCCCAGGCAAACAGTTCTGATTACTCAGTCTGGTACCTGAGTATTTGGACTTGGCTGTATTTTCAGGAGGTTGGTTTTTTTTCCATTCCTGCATTGTGTCCCATCTTTAGCATACTTCAGCATTGTAGGTATCGGCTCCCCTTGCCTAGAGGCTGTGGTCAAACTCTGTGACCTTGAGGTCAGTTGGGGGATTCGTGCAGTCGGTGCTTCCCATCCATTTTTGTGAACCTCAGGCAGAGTTTCTTTCATGCTGTCCAGTCTCTTACTAAGCAGTTCACTGCAAGCTCATGTTTTAATTCCTTGACGTCAGTAAAATTTTGTAGGAAGAACCTCACAGACTTAAGTATTCTGGAGTAATAGAATAATTATGCTGCTTCTGAAAGTTAATTAGATTAAGGAAGAAGACAGAATATGAAAGCAATGAATACCATAATGTTATTAAGAACAAAATCACAGATGAATCCATTTTAAACAATAATCACTGTTGATTCCTATGTAATTCTTTCATCAACCTAATACCTTGGGAAGAATCTGATTCCACTGGGGCTGAAGGAAAAATGCCTGGGCTTTCGAAGACATACCAGTCAATACCACAGAACATTTAATCCGTTCTTCAGTAATACCTTAATTATCAGTTATCTTTCTCAGTGATTAGGCTCATATGCTGCTAACCTAGAAATCACTGCAGCAACTGAAAGTGGTTAACAAAGTTCTTAAGTATGTACTGTGTCTGCATGTTAAAATACAAAGCAGAGATGATCGTGTTTAGCTGAGTACTTAGTAATATAAAATTGGCACTGTAATGAGCAGCCTGCTGGTACAATATGTTTTTGATAGTATGGGATTGGGTACAATGCTTACCGCTGGATATAGAGCAGGACTTTTTCAGGACGGGCATAGAAAAGCAATATGTCATTTGTTCATTTAGAAAGGTCTCCCAGTTCTGTGTGCCTTCAGCATTGCATACTACAGATCCAGAAAAATTAATTATTTTTTTTAACACATTTGAAGTATACATGGAAAGTGAATGTTGCTCTGGAAAATGACTGATTGGCCAAAGGTAATTCTTTGTAAGATTTTGTTTGGGTTTTTTTTTCAGAATTTTGAAGTTAATTTCATTTTCATCAAAGCATTTTCACAGAGGGGAAAAATGTTCTGAGAACCTCTTACTCTATTTATACGGTTTATTAAACATTTGGTTTCTCTTCCATTAGTTCTAATGTTAGTGTTCTGAAAATCACGACAGGCTAAATGCATTACTAAGAAAAATAGAAATACGTGTTCAGGTCCTAAAATGTCAGCCAAAAGTAAACTTTTTTGCATACTAATGATTTATTTTGTTAATATTTTTTTTCTGCCACTATGATTAATGAAAACAGCTCTCCTCCTTCCTGCAAGATAAATAAATCTGTTTGGAGGATGTTTAACTATGAAAAGCCAAATAAACAGATACTTTGAAATACTAATTTTAAAAAAAGGTTTATAGTTGCAAGTTCCAGGGTTTACAGTTTCATTTTCAGGCAGATTTAGAAAACAGTGATTAAGCATAGAACTTCTACTTAACTTGTAATAAGATAGAGATTTGTGGGGGAAGATGTCTATAAAGACAGAGGATTCCTTAAAGGTGTTTTCAAATCTGTTACATACATCATTTCTGAAATATGGGCTTCAGTAGTGCAGCCATTCTTACTCTGCTGAGGGAATGTACTTGTGAAAACTTAGCTCTGCTTTTGAGGTCATGAGACTTTCTGTCATGACTGTCAACAAAGCATATGTAAGGGAGGGATTCTCTGCTTTGTTACAAAAAGTTTGAATCAATGAAAACTTCAGCCTTCCTCCTGAATCAAACCAAAAATTTTCAGGTGAAACCCATTTGCATATACAAACCTATACTTTTTTTTTTTTTTAAACACACACACACACACACATTTGATCGTTTTTCTGTGAGATCTTTCTTCCTTTCTACGCCCCAAACAACCACATCATTTCTGTGGTTACCCCGTGAGACTCTGCTCATTCCCTGCAGTGGCTTCCAGTCAGCTTTCAACCTTTTTTGTGACATACTTCTGGCAGGCTTCAACAGAGTATATAGTTTTGAGTTGCATTGCTTGGCTTTTGTCTTCAATCCTGTGTATGAGCCAGAATCACTGCTCATCAAGAACATTTCATGGACAACAAGTTTCAAGTAGAGCAACTAATGAATCTCAGCAAATGTTCTGGCTGCTATAATGTAAATCTTAGTAAGAAATCCAGGAGGGTTAGAAGAGAGGAAAGATTTAGGAACATAAAGACAGACTTTGGGCATAGAGAACAGAAAGAAACTGTTGAAATCACAAAATGACTGATAGATAAAGACAAAGCACATGTTTCAAAGGATTGATAAGTACCTGGACATTTTAAGAGCTCTTCAGACTAGATATTGTTGAAAATTATTTTATTTTCATTACTACAGGTATGTGGTTGTAATGATTGGTGGTGCAAAAAGAATCTCCCCCTTGGTTTATAGTTCTCACAATGACCCATGGGGTATCTCATGTATATTAGATGAAATTACTGATTTCAGACTACTTCGCTCTTTCAGGGAAAGTTGATTTGATTGGCTAATTTATAGCATCTGGAAGTGATCATATAAATTTTTAAAGCATAGGTATGACTTCCCTTTGTTTTGTACACAGAACTGTACAAATGTGAAGTGTATCCTAATTTCCTGCACTGTGGGACAACTGGAAAGAGGGAAGAGTGCTGCGCTAAAAATCAGGTCCCGGCTATGGGCCCAAACATTCCTGGAGGTAATGCACACAAAAATCTCTTTCTATACAAAAAATGTCTGCATCTTTTATTTGGACAGATATTTAAGAATACAAATGATGAAATTAAATGGGCCAAATGCATATAACTTTTGTTACCACTTTCTTTGAAGATAACACCTCACTGGTTCCTGTTCAGGTCACATGCATGCTGCTTACTTTTCTTTTGCTCACTATCATTCCCTCTCAAATTCATGTCCTGAATCTTACCTGAAAATTCCAAGATTATTTTTAAACACCTTTCCTGGTTTTGTTTCTGCTTTCCTGGACTGACCCAAATCAATAATCTCTCAGGTCTCCATGATGTGCTCTGCATTCATCACATCTTTCCTGATGAAAGGTTTTTCTTGGAGCCAAATAGTAGACGGTGTACACCGTGTCCTTGCATTTCCAACTTCATCTGCTTTCAGAATTGTATTTACACTGCGTAAGGCAGAGGGGTTGCACTGGGAGCTGTTACCTCGCAGCTGGCCATGTTTCTGTAGTACTATGTGGTTGTCATATCTTTAACACTGGCTAGTACATTGACAAATTTATAGTTCGGTTTTCTGTTACTAGGAAATAATTGCAGTTAATTTCTCCCTTTCCTCAAATGTGAAAGAAGATAAAAGAAATTCTTACTTGCTTAACTTGCTTTCCTGGAGAAACAAGAGAACAGATGGGACAGTATTTACAGACAGCTGAAAGCCAGCTCAATAGCTAACCATCATGGCTCCAAATCCACGAACTTGGGTGGAAACTTTTGGGATGACAGGTCTCTCAGTGTACTGGACTATGGCAGTGGTTACTGAAAGGATGACTTAAAGGTCTTTTCGACCGATCTGTCAGGACTTAAGGTCACAATCTGTGTTTCTTATGCAACAGCTATTAGCATCAGTATGAAAAGAGCATAGAACTACTTGGCCTTGCTTGAGAGAAGGTGATTTCTGTCTAGCTCAGTAATAGAGAGACATCCTTTCAGATATTAGGTGAATTAATTCCTGGTTGGTCAGTACATTTTCTTTCTATTAACAATCAATCCCAAGAAACTTTCATATCCTCTCTTCAGTTCCCTTAACAAAAATACAATGCTTTTAAGAGGAGGCATATATAGCAAATGTGTTTGAAAGGCTAGACTGGATGTACTTCATTTAGGTTTGCTCAGTGAGTCTTCTGGTAGTGAGGGAAAAGGGCAGGCTCTGGTTCAAATTTAAGCCCAAAAGCTTCACAGCTTGGATGTCTTTCTGTGCCTCCAAATCTGGCTAACTGGGATGGACATCTTCTGATGTAAGCTTTTGCGAAGGTCTTACAAAATTTTGCACAGAAAGTATCAGTATGTAAGCATCTCTGCACTCATGGGAAAAACATACGTATTGGAAAATACAATGAGACTTTTATTCCATTTTTTCTAATTCCAGTAAAAGACTGTTTGACCTTCGCACACTGGCTAGTTCACTGTTCCTAACACACGGAGACAGACAGAGATGTTGTCCTTGGCTGGAACAATCTGTGATAGTTTTGACCACGGCAGTGTCCAAGCAATATCACAGTGAACCTTCACTATCTTCTTTACCAAGCAAAAGATAAAGCTTAGCTCCTTTACCTTACTGGGAACTGGACTTGACATATTCCAGATCCAATCAAGCTTTTCTGTTCATCGTTCTGCTGGTGAAATCTAATTAATTCTGTAAAGGCCAAAAACAACGTCTTGTGAAAAAACAGATAAATGAAACCCCTTGTACAGATCCTTAGATGCCAATTTCCTAGGCTATTTGCAGCTATTTCAGTGGGAATTAGCCTCATAAAAGTTTTTCTAAGTCCAATTTAGTATGTAACAAGAAATAACTATAACAGATTAAAGCTAAACAAATTTAATGAGAAACAGAGAGTGTTCCTCTAAGTTTTTGGTTGTGACAGAGGATGTGTAACAGTTGGAACAAACTAGCTACAGAAGACATAAAATCTCCTTTTCTTAGTGTGTCTTAATAAAGACAGAATCTTTTTCTAGAATATAAGCTTCGTTAGCCTGACTTAGGTTCAGAAGAAGGATAACTGCATGAAATTCAGTGGCATGTTTAATGCAGGAGCAGTAGGACTCATCTTACCTAATTCCAGTCATCTGAAACTGAGATGCCAAAGCTGGTTGCCTAACTCTGTAGCCAGTGGCAAGACAGAGAGGTGTCTTCAAAGGATGCTTTATCCAGCTGATCTGAAACACCCTCCTCTGCCTTCCTGCTGGTCTGGGTGGTGGAGAAGGGTCACGGCTGTGCCTTAGGACACAGGTGTGTGCAAACACACCAGGCAAGGCCTGGTGCTCCTTAATAAATCCTGCTTGCTATACCTGCACAGCCCTTCACTCAGTGAGCTCAAGGCATGGGTGGAACCTTACACCTGTGGGCAGGGGCAAGGATGAGCCACCTTGTAGGATCCCTGTGTGCAGAGGCCCCATGGCAAACACAAGTACATCTTTTGCTTACTCCACTCTCCTTACACACCCTTGCTATCAAACAAGGGTTTTTTATGGGCTGTGATAATTTTACCTTGTATACGCACCCTTAGGAAACATTTCAGTTTCCTTCAGATAGTAACTTAGAAGCCTTGTAAAGGTTCAGAAAACTCCACTTAAAGCAACAGGATTTTTTTCTACGTAAAAAAAGGTAGCCCCAGAGAATTGCATGCTCCCATTTATGTCTAAAAAGCTGCCAGAATAAAAGGACCCCTGCTTCACATGTAAACTCATATATTGAGAAAAGAGAGAGAACACGTAGTGTGATTGGATCTGGTTGCCTTCGTCCCACTCACCTCAAAACAGTTCCCTTTTTCACAGCCCTTTTTAAAATTAACAGTTATACAGCCATCACCATAAAAAACTGTGGAACATAATTATTTTCCTAAAAAAGGGCATAATCTGCTCTTTGTAAGCCTGTAAATTTCTAGTTCCTAAGGTTATTCCAGAAGTAAACTAGATTATACCTAAAAAACTACTGCTGTTAGCTAGGCTGAAATCTGCAGGTTCAAACTGAGGATTAAAACACAGTGAAAATAATCAGGATGTGGTGATTCTGAACCAGGAAGGACTATTCAAGGGCCAGACTGAACCCCGCAGTCATGCTTTTGTAAAGAAACTTAGAGGAAAAGTTGCTGTCTCTACAGCAACATCCCGAACTCTTTTGCACAAGCAATTAATGTACAAAATTTTCATGTGCCAAAGAAAGCAGGATAGTGGTGACAGACAATATTCCTCATAATCTAAATGAAGATATGATGATCTGCAGAAGAAATTGTTTGTGCTCATTAAAGCTGAAAACACACTGTCATTACCTGTTTTCTTCTCTTAGATATGCCAATGTAAACCTGAGAATAATTTGATTGATTGAAAGCGATTGATTAATGCTAGGATGACATAGTTCATGTTTCTTATTGAAGTTATATGGATCGGCCTGTATATTTTGTTGCCACAAAAGATCAGTCATGTATTGAGTGACTCCTTCCTCTTACACTTAGTTTAACTGACAACAGCTGACCCCTTTGCCTCTTGACAGTTGTAATCTGTCACCTTAAAACCCAAACTCCCATAACAAATAACAGTTAAATGACATGCAATGATTAGACACGTTTGAGTAATTAAAGCAACCCAAATTTCCCAACCAGCCAACAAAGACAGAGACAGACATTTTGCAAAGGCCAAGAAGAATCACAGACTTTTTTGGATTATCTTCAAAGCCTGGCTGTAAATATGAACCCTCTAGTAAAGCTGACTTTTGGATTCAGATTTGCTGATCGAGCAAGTAATAGCCTGATTCATGCAAGAGAGAAACAACCTTACATGGTTATGTTACGTTGTGTTCTGTTAGGGCTCTATTATGTCCCCATTTGTCTAATCATGGTATTTCTGAGTCATCAGAGGGAGACCCAAGGGGATCTTGCCCAGTGTTCTTTGAACTCTGACGGGTACTTTTAAATAAAAGATTCAGGAGTTGGCTAGTGAAACATCTGTTTTGAAAATGTATTTCTAAATGATGAATCTGTACCATCTGTCTGATTTGCGACATCCTTCCAGGCTCTGAGCTCTTTGGACACTTACTGCACTGTGGGAAGTGGAACTCGGCTCATTCTTGACTATTATTTCAGCCTGTATTGGAAGTTCCTCACAAGGATAAAAATCTCTTTCTGGGAGAGCTTGGAGAGGCAGTAATGTAAAAAAAAAAACACAGAGGGTGTCGAGGTTCTCAGGAGGTTTGAAGCTTATAATTGTATTGTTTCCCTCTTGACTTTTAGACAGATCCAGATATTTGAATTTGGCACCCCTGACTGCATAAACTTCAATAGCTAAAAGGGAGAAAAATCTATTTTTTATCTGAGAAAGCTGAAAAGCAACAGAAACATGACAGCCACGTCATAATTGGGTGCTCCCTTAGAATATAAGCCGTGTTTTGGCTTCTCTGTTAAATCCTTGTTATTTCAGTGTTTCTGAACATGCGCTGTTCCTGTTTCTTTTTAGATGCCTAAATACGGAAATATATGCTTGACATAATAAAGGTGATGAGTGCTGCAACGCTCACATCTTAAGTGCCTGGCCCCAGACTGGAATCCAAACCCTGAAACTAAATACCTAGACTCCCTATACAGCGTACGGAGACAATCAGGTACCTCAGACAAACTGACTTGCACTAACCGTCAGGGTGGTGCATGAGGGCTATCCCTTATCAGGAGGATAACCTGATGAAGATTAAGCTGGACTATTTCCACCCTCTCAAAAGGCAGAATCCAAAAATTACTCAGGAGGTACCTACAGCATTAGTTGAAAGACTTAAGGAAGACTTTGTTTTTCTTTGTTATTCAATATTCAGTGGCAAAAGCTAGAGCTGGCAGTCTAGTTGTTAGAGAATTCATGACTCGAAGATGTGAATTTGATTTCCTCCTTAGCTTGAGAAACCCTACATCCCTGCTTTATAGAATGATGGTGTTCCCTTCTGCTGAAGCTGCACCTCTACAAGGACATAAAAAGAAATTGAGAGGTCTGGAAGTGTACAGATGATGACATGAGAATGAGATGATGAAATGAGAAAGGGCCTGATGTAATACCTTGTTATTTTGTGCTATCCACTGGAAGTGCCACCAGTCCTCTCATTGCCCAGTGCTCTCTCCCCTCTCATTGCCTGGCACCTGGAGCCATCCTCACTGTTGGAGTGCATGCTCTAATTGTACTTCCTTGATGAGAAATTTGGTTGAGAATCTCCATATTTTACTACTGGTGAACTCAGTCTTTTTAGCATGGTAGAAATCCTCCAGGCCAGGTAATGCTTTTGGGACAAGGATTCAGTTTAGCTGCACAAAGGCCACTGGAGGCAGAATGCAGGTAGCCAGCGCAGTGGGTCCACACAGACATCCTCTGTGCAGCACCTGTGTTTTTGCAGAGACTTAGAAGTCAGAACAGAGGTGAACTGGTGGAGGTGTTCCAAGACAGGTGAGAGATGTAGCTCTTGTATAGGCTCCTTTATTCAATCACTTTTCTCCCTCTCCTCTTTACTATAGAAGCAATTGTCCCATCTGTAAGTGGGATATGACCCCAAGGAACAACAGTTCCTAGCCTCAGCACAGAACCTCTTTCTGTGCCCAGTGGAAAACATCTCAGTCAAGGGAAGCTTGCTTAGTGTTTTCAAAGCATAAATCTGCAGCCAGCATTATCCATGGATAGAAGTAGGGAAGCACCAGAAAAAATAGTGAGAGAGAGATCTTGGTCTATGTCTAATTGCCATTTATAAGCCATATATGGAAATTCAAGTAGATTATTTAATTCAGGCTGAGAATTAAAAGCCATAAATTTGATGCACTGCCTTTCAAGCCACGTATAACAAAAGGAGAAGGTCGCCAAAGAAATTTGCCTTTACGTCAAACAGCTATTGTTATTTGAAAAAAAACAAAATAAGTAAGAAAGAAAACTCTGTGTGGCCAAAAATTCTGTATTATGTTGGATTTGATTGTTTATGTGGAATGAAGGCTAGAAAGAAAGGGACCTTGGCACTGGGCTGAACTGGCTGGATGGTTTTTGGGTGTGGGCTAGTTTGTTTTCATTCATTGTTATTTAAAATAATGCCAAAATGTTAACAAGAGCAGAACATGAGACTCTTGCTAAATGTGGTAAACTATAGGTAATGTTAAGTGTATGAAGAAATAAACCATCTTAAATCAATAATCATTAAAATTAGTGTATTACAGTGTTCTGAAATCACAACAAAATATTTGCCTCTTATAATTTAAAAATAGTCTATTTAAATGAATGTAGAAGATACAATATGTGAAGTGTAAGAAGTTAATGAGAAGTTAGACATGAGGATGTGTTGATTTTCGGAGGAGTTCTATTGTCTTTGGTCACAGATGCATTTGGGTGGACATATCCTCTTGTTACTGTTACAAATAACACAAGTACTTTTTGACCACAAATAGAGTCATACATGCATTTTTTTAACAAATTAATGAAAGAACAAATAGTTGTATGACCTCTACTCTCAGCATTTATGTAAGCTGCTCTGTTTATTGGCAGTAGTTCAGAGTTTTGGAGGTATGGGTCAAAGAAAGCAAGCTAATGAATTCCCAAAGCATATATTTAAAAGGTAACACCATATTGCTTACCCTCTTGTCTCTAAAAAGTGCCAGACTTAGCAGACGCGAAGGGAACAAAGTTTTAGTCAAGCAGAGCCAATATTGTTATAACAGCACTGAACTCTATGTGCAACAGACATAGTACTGGAGGGAAAATTCCACCGCAGCGTGCAGCTTGCAATAGGGAAAGTACGTGCCCTTCAGTTAGGGTGACTTCACTGGGCTATATCTAACCAGAAGAAAAGTATTTCAGAGAAGTTGAACAATGCTCCATAGAGACAGTGGAACAAAGTCATTCTGGGGAGTCTCTCCAATAGTTAAACTCCTCAAACCTGCAGAAGAACAATGATCTATCAGACTTCTTTAAGCTGCTAAAAGTTTTGTTCCTCCTACCCTCAGTCTAGCTACTCGTGGGCTAGGTTTGTCCCTGCCTTTTAGTCTTACGGAAACACTGCACTGAATATTTATTGGAAACACTTTCCTTCATTTCTGGATGCTTCTGTGTCTCGCAACTGTTAAAGAAAACAAAGGCTTCAGTTCAAAAATCTATTTGTAAAACAAATGTGTGGAGAGAGAGAAGCCTTAATAAATACACCAGCAGGATCTACCACCCAAGCAACACAGAGGATGGCCATGTTTTGCCAGGATATTGGCAAATAGCTGTCTCAGCGATGCACGTAAGAGCAGGCTCTGCTTGTTCTGCCACAAGGGGAACCTCAGAAGGCCAATGTAGCTAGGGCTGGGCTTCCTACTGTTGGTCATTAGGCACAGACATTCACAAATACCAAATTCCTTCTCTCCCTTCCTCTGAGCCATAATGAAGTCCTCAGCTTGAACTGCAAACCGCAGGTCGGGCTGCTTCCAGTAAACAATGAATATTTAAACATACGCTATTTAAAAAGTGATATGGTAAAAAAATGCTGTTTCTCACAAATTCTTTGAGAAATATAAAAAAAAGCTGTAGGAAAGACAGCTGCCTGTATCTCCAAGGTGTTGGTACAGTAGTTTGCAGCTGGTGCTGGCCACAGTCATTGTTTTAAAGTCCTTTGCCACAA
Organism: Phaethon lepturus; assembly: GCF_000687285.1. Taxonomy (NCBI): domain Eukaryota; kingdom Metazoa; phylum Chordata; class Aves; order Phaethontiformes; family Phaethontidae; genus Phaethon; species Phaethon lepturus. The sequence continues at coordinate 340 of NW_010511126.1, read as the reverse complement.
ACACATAATTCTGTCAATGCAGGAAAATGCTCTCTAGTCTTTTATATAATCCATTGCTGTAAAGCAAGGGAGATGTGCAGCATTTCTAGGAGCCTAATGAAGGGTCAAGGAGAGCTGATAGCTGTGGGCACAACCCAAGATTATTAACCCCAGCCAAGCATTAATCCACAGGAGGTACCCTCCTCTGATGTTCTTATTGCTGATATAAGCTGGAAATTAAATAAGCCATGTATAGTAGGTGAAAGGATTTATTTTTCCATGAAATACACTGGGACTTTGTGTGAGAAGTCTAGTGCTGTAGAATAAAAAATTAAAAAAATAAATAATAATAATAAATAAA
>NW_010511125.1:0-5481 GCF_000687285.1 Phaethon lepturus | reverse complement strand
GGGGGTGTCTGTCAGGCGGCTCTGGGGGCTGTGGGGAGGGTGACCCCCTCTTCGCCCCGAGCAGGGACCCATCTCCGTCCCGGTAACCGCCTCCCCGGGGGCGCCTGGGGCCCTGCAGCACGAGTGGGTCCGCAAGTGCTAGCGGCCAGCTTCAGCCTGGCTGGCGTGCCCTGATCGTTCTAGGCGAGGTGTTACAAGTGCCTCTCAGAAAGTCAGTTTGGGAAAATAATTATGAAATTAGTGCTAAGCAATGAATGAGAAAGTAACAAGTGCAAGAGAAAGGAAAAAAGCGCTTGCCTAGGAAACAAGCATGTTGCGTTGGCAAGTTAGCAGTGAGTGCTGACTCTGGAGGCGATGGAAAGTGAAGGCTGAGCCCGATCCAGGACGTGCTTTGGCAGCTGGGGAGTTCGCTGCCTGGGAACTGCAAATCTTTTCTTTCTTTGAACGTGACTCCCAGGAAATTTAAATGCTTTGCTGTAAAAATATAAAAGGCGTTGTTCAACATTTTCACAAGTATGTTGTTGCAACAAATTCTGAATGTAATTTAAAAAAATAAATCCCAATTTTAATTAGAGAAAGGTTTCTCTTTACTATTTCAATGTGAAAAAAAATGTTCAATAACTATAGTAGACTTTTATATCTAAGGGATTTTTACCAGGGTATTTTCTAAAAAATTTTAATTCTGTTTTCAGGCTTTGTTTTCCCAATATAAACACAGTTTATAAAAAGTTTAAACTTTTTCATTTGTAGCATCTTAGTGCCTTCTGGGTGTGTTTTTGTCTCCGTTACTTTGAGTTTTCTGAGCTTCAAACTGTGTGTTCTTTATAGGAATTACAGAGATGGAGAAATACAAAGTGTAGAAGCAGAGAGACATGACATGAAGGTTAACTTGTGTAAACAGTAAACTGAATTGCAGCTGGGGGCCTGGCATCGCTTGTAGTTAGGAGAACATTTAAGACATGGGAAGACAACCATTTTTCAGCTGCGCACACACACACAGAGCAACTGGCCTAGCCTTCACATAGCTCTCCACTTCTGTTGTGGTTTAACTGCACTCCCAACATTTTGTGCTTATTGGTAGTTCTTGATGAAATCCAGCCTATTGTGCAGCCTGTTAATTGTATGACGGGTCTAACATCAATAAGTTTATCACTAACTTAGTTTATCAGGTTTCAGTAAACTTGTCAAAGTCCAACGAGCAAAAGTTGCACAAGAAATAACTGCTACATCTCTGCTGTGGAGTCTGAGCATGGTAACAGAGGGATGAGGGCTTAATATGGAATGAAGAATTGGGATGTATGGGCTGCATTCCTCGTTCTGCCTCCACCCTTCATTATGTTTTTTGGTGACCTGTCTTTAATGTATTTGTGTATTTCCTTTACTGCATCCGATTTTCAGTACCTTGAGATAGGTAGGTAGAGAGATATATAAAAAGACTCATACATGTGAGTGTGTATGTGTATATATCTCTCTCTCATTAATGATAATAAACTTTTAAAAAAGACACAGCAGAGATATTGTTCTTGTATTAATCAACAATCATTTGTGTAAAGAAGATCTGATTAACTTTGCAGTCCTTGTCTTTAAAGAGCATGCTTCTTAACACCATCTCTCTGATGGATGATGTTCTTCTAAGGTCATAATGTCCATCCAGTTATGCACTTAGTTATACTGAAACTTGAATGACTTTAGGCACACACTCAGATCTCTGCTGAATCAGAGTGGAAAGAATAGGTACGACTGACCCTAGTTATAGAATACATCTGCAGTTAAAGTGTGACTGGGGTTTGTGTAGTTGAAGTTTCTCTGAGCTTCACTCATGCATTTGACTGCAGTAGAAGTATGTCCTTTAGCTGGTAAATTGTTAATAGTCAGTGAATGGAGGACTCCACTGGTAAGCATACCAAGAGAAGAAAGTTGAGGAGCAGAGGAGGGAACCCAGTAAGACTGCTGCAGATGTTGATCTGGCAGTGATATCAGAAGGCTTCAGCTTGGTTTTTTTCCCCAATTATTAATGATTTAGAACTGTCTGAAGGTCTTTGGGATAAATGTTTCATTGTGTCATTTGCTTTATAATAAGCAGTACAAGACAATCTCTTTTTTTAAAGAGCTCATACCTTCTTGTTGCATGGTTTGCCGTGCTTCAAACAGAAACAGAAGTTTGTGGTCTGAGGGCCTGTGCCTCAAACAAAGCAGGACATGGTAGGAAAGAAAAATTAAAGCAGCATGTGTGTTTGCTTCATACACACATTTTCTATCAACAAGACTGCATTAGCTAGAAAACTACTTCATTCACTAGTTTCTCTTCTTTAAGTTGTGTAGTTTTTTGATTTACTCCAGTTTTTGATAGTTGATGATGGAGAAAATAATCACTGTGTAAGAAATTTTACTATATCAGATAAGTTCCTGGCTACTTTTTCCCCTTATGAAATTACAGGTGCATATAGGACAGGGGTAAAAGGAAAGATGGGGAGTGATGGCACTGTTCGTATTGCCTAACCATAATAATTTTACTGAGTCTTTAAATTAGGTTGGTCCCCTGTGAAGTCAATGGATTGATCCATTCCAATTGAGTCACTATCAATTAAGAGAAGAGATGTAATAAAAATGTTCACTCAAAGCATTCCTTTCTTTCTCCATTGACATTAAAGGGAAGCTAATCTCCTAATTGAGATACTTCAGGGAGGTGCCTAACTCTAGTTTGTGTATCTTGAGAGGCTTGTTGAACTGTCAAAACAATGCATTTTCTTGTGGAATGGGAAGAGATAAGAAAACCGCTGTTGACACACCACAAATACTTTCAAAAGAATATCTCTTAATTTCTTTGCAAGATATTTTTAATCACCAGCTGAAGTAAATTATGTCTCTAGCATAACATTTGCTAGGTAGTTGAAATCTTTGTTTTAATCTTTTAATCTCTTTGTGGTAATTAAAGCCATTAATAGTTGCCAACTCTGTTTCAGCAAAAACACAGCTGACATTTATATAAAAATGTTTTGCAAATAGATTGAAATTTGCGTTATTCTGAACTAACCCAGCCAACAGGTCATCCAGGTTATTTTGTGATAGGAGAGTGATTGCTCTGGGAATGGAGTGATCAAGGTGGTGTGCTGGTGGGCCAAATTCATGACTCTGGATGAATAATGCCAGAGAACTAGTGTGCAGGGCTTCACCTCAAGCCGTAATTTGTTTATAATGGTGCCCATTTGAGAAGAAAATGGTCAATTTACTAATCAGCTCTTTTCTGATTTTTTTTTTTTTTAAACTTCATTGCTCTGCTGCTGAGATGTAGATGAAAGGTATTGTCTACCCATCAAACTGGGATGGAATATTTATGGGCAGGTGCAAAAAATGTTTATTTACTCTGCCTCCCCTCTGTGTTATCTGCAGTGTGGAAGCTGTGTAGCTGTGTTTAGTGTTGTGTTGCTGCCCTCATGCCTTTTGTCTTTCCAAGAAACAGGGTTTATTACCTTAAAAACAGAGCTATGCTAATGTAGCTATGTCTTTCCATAGGTGATCTAATCCCACGTCTCCCAAAGCATAAGCAGATTGAACATATGACTATGTGTACAGACTTGTGCATGCATAACCTAAGTCTTCTATCTTTCTAAGCTACTGTAAACTACTGAAGAAAATGTGAAGTGTGCGTTCAGATAGTTAAATGTGTCAATGGGGAAACGTTAAACCTAAAACGTCACTTATGTTTTCAGCCAAGCAGTGCTGGTAGACCGGACGATGTACATTGCAGGACAGATAGGTATAGAACCTTCCACTGGGCAGCTTGTCTCCGGAGGGGCAAAGGAAGAAGCTAAGCAGGTAAGATGTCTTCTAGCAATAAACTTATCATGGAGTTGGCATGTGCTTAGTTAAACATGGACTTCTGAGAAACTGAAGAGCCCTAGAGACCGCATTTCACATCCTCGAAGATGGAGGAGTTATTCCATCCTATCCCTATCATTTTCCACCCAAACAATGTGGAGGTCAGGGGAGGAATCTGTATTTCATGTTGGAAAAACCCAATGTTTGTAACAAAGGTTCAGACCCTACTGAAAACCCTGGCTTTGAATGGGGAAAGATTTGTTCCCCCAACAGCAAAGAGGTTGTGTGAGGTAATGGGTAGGATGAGATGGTGCTGCGTCATGCATTTACATCTAATGAATGAATGGTTTAATAATTGTGATTTATTAGAAGCTCCCTTTTATTAATTTACTTTTTAATCTATTTCTGGTTTTGCTTACTGATCACAGTTGAAGATTTCATGGGAGAACTTACACTATGACACGGATGTAGCTAGATTGCAACTCATATTTGCATACTTAACTAAATACAACCCAGCTTATACTTAAAGATTTTTGTCTCATTTTTCATTAGGCTCTAAAAAACATGGGAGAAATTCTGAAAGCTGCAGGCTGTGACTATGGCAATGGTAAGTGTTGTGGTGACAGCGGCAAACAAGTCGTTCTTTTTACCTAGCTGGAATGAAAAAAAATTAAGTGACATTTTAATGGGGAAAAAAAAAGCAATTGTTTGCTAAACATGCAGTTGTTATCAATAGCTGAAGGAGACAAAAGGAATCATGAGTCTGGGTTAAAAAAGAAAAGAAATAAATCGACGTGCAAGTGTTTGTGGTGGGTATCAATGTGACACTACTTTTCACCATAAGTTCCTGTCCACAGTACTACTATTTTAATTTGAACTGATGCACCTCAGGTATAGACAGAGCTGCAACTGACTACAGGCATTTTAAGCATCCTAAACATTGCTCCAGGTAAAATCAGGTCTCTATCTATAATATTAATATTCTAGGCACTTTAAGTGCCTGTTTTGAAGAGGACTCTAATAGTGGAGTCAAACCAGGACTGATGTTGGCTTGGGCTGTCATGGGTAAAAAATTCTAGCATAGATTATATCTTCAGGCCTTTTATAGACTCTTTTTTTTTGGCAGCAGATATTATATATGATGTAATCTTTGCCAACTGCTGGCTTACAACAGCTTTTTTATTTGCCCTGCTTATCAGTTCTGTGCCTCTTGGAAGAATTGGGCTTAGAACAAATTTAAAACTGGTATTTTCTGAGCTGGACAGGAATGTCTAATTCCTTAAGGTTTTATTATGTATTAGATACTCGGATTTTTTAGATGGTTCTGTAGGTGGTAGCTGTAATGGTCAATATCTGTTTGCAAAACGTTTAGAATATTTGAGAGAAATTTATGAAATAAAAGCAAGAAATGCACTAAAGATTTTCAACTTTTGTATAAAAGTCAGAGGTCCAAAATAACTGCAGTAATGTAATTTCTAGTTGTGAAGACTACAGTTCTGATGGCAGACATGAAGGACTTCAATGATATTAATGATACTTACAAACAGTGTAAGTAGATTTTTTTTTTTTTTTTCTTTTTTCTGTTTTACCAGTATGGCTTGTGGAACAAATTATATTCACAGTAAGCAAAGTGTTTTCACAGAATCACAGAAACACTAGGTT
>NW_010511124.1:0-4543 GCF_000687285.1 Phaethon lepturus | reverse complement strand
CAATTACTAGGATCTTACACAAGTAATAAGAACCGCTGATACAGCGTTGAATCTGCCTCCCTTCAGTCTGTCTCTCTGCTCGCACTTCTATCCAGTCCACTCCTCTGTGTTGCACCACCAGTTCCACAGTCCTGAGTTTCATATTACCTATATTTCACAGCACAGGCCAGGTGGAGAATGGGTTGAGAGCAGCCCTGGGGAGAAGGACTTGGGGGTGTTAGTTGATGGGAAGCTGAACATGACCTGGCAGTGTGCGCTTGCAGCCCAGAAAGCCAACCGTATCCCGGGCTGCATCAAAAGAAGCGTGACTAGCAGATCAAGGGAAGTGATTCTTCCCCCTATTCTGTTCGGGGAAGACCCCACCTGGAGTTCTGCATTCAGCTCTGGGGCCCCCAACATAAGAAGGACATGGACCTCATTGAGTGAGTCCAGAGGAGGACCACAAAAAATAAGAAAATAAAATAAAAAGACATAAAAACCTAAACCACAACTGTTAATTCCTGTTATAATTTGTTTTCTATTTTCTTCAATAAGTATACAAGTTTATCACAAAAACAGAAATAGAGGTAGCCGAAGCAAAAACATCAAGGAAAAATGAAAATCAGAACAGACACATTTCTTGAGGCTGGCTATAGTGGCATCCTCATGTACTCTGGCATGAATCAGGTAGTAGCAGAAACTACTACCTATGAAACAGACTATTCAGAGCTTAGAAAGAAAAAGTATGTATCAATATTTAATAATGGGAACCTATAAATAATAGTCAATAAAATAAGTTTTAAAATATCTAAGAAAGTCATCACTTTGGTCATAGTTTTTCACCATTTATAAGGTAGAGTTTACAATATACAATTAATAATAAATCAATATTTAATATAAATCAGTACAGTAATAATCTTAAAATATGGAACTAATGGAAGAGTTTTGTGTATGATACCAACTTTTGCTGGTTGTTACATGCTGGATTTTTCATTCCTCTTCACATAACCCACCTTCACTGAATAAAAAGAAAGCTTTCTGCAGCTTCTGTCTGTTTTAGTTCACCTGAGATCTAGATTTTTTTTTTTTTAATTTGTGATGAAGTAAAAAAGTATTTGGTTGCAAAAGTGTAGATTCTCTACAAGAAAATACAACTGTAATCCCCTAAACATACCAGCTTCAAAAAATAAGACTCATGTTAGCTTATCTTTTATTTTCTAGATTAAAAATTCCACTCTCTTCTTTGTTTTTCATGATCATGCTGCCACGACCTTTTTTCTTCATTCTCTGTTCTTCCCTATCTTCATCTCTTTACAATACCCTGCTCCCCCAAACCCTTACATTGTTTGGCAGTAACTAACCAAGGTTTTTTTTTCCTAGAGAAGTACTAATATTACCTGCTTCAACATTTTTTGTAGTATTTTTGCTTAGGATAGCTATTTTTATTGCTGAAAATATTAGGTCTTTTATGGAATATGTCTCATATGCTTATTCTAAGTGAGAGTTGTGCTTTTCCCTACTAGCTTCAAAATTCTTCAACCATCCATTTTTTTCCCAGCACAACAATATTATTTTAGAGACACATGCAATTGTCTTGCAAATTGTGTGACAGAAAGAAATTTGTCACTATGAGGGTGGTGATGCATAGGAACAGGTTTCCCAGAGAAGTTGTGGATGCCCCATTCCTGGAAGTGTTCAAAGCCAGGTTGGACGGGGCTTTGAGCAACCTGGTCTTGTAGGTGGTGTTCCTGCCCATTGAAGGGAGGTTGGAACTAGATGACCTTTAAGGTCCCTTCCAACCCAAACCATTCTATGTTTCTAAGATTCTAAGATTCTAAGATTCTATGATTCTATGATATAGGGGTTAGCCTCAGGTCTGTCAGGTTTGTGAACATGTACATTTCTCTATCTAAATTGTTTTTATGAGAATTAGTATAAGTTTTCTAGTGGTCAATGTCTGCGTGTCATGATGGAGAACAGTGATGAGTAGTGTCCCTCAGGGATCTGTACTCGGACCAGTACTCTTTAATATCTTCACACACGACATAGCAGGATCGAGTGCACCCTCAGCAAGTTTGTTTCCAGATGACACCAAGCTGAAGTGGTGTGGCTGTAACGTCCGAGGGATGGGATGCCATCCAGAGGGACCTGGACAAGCTCAAGAAGAGGGCCCATGTGGACCTCCTGAGGTTCAACAAGACGAAGTGCAGGGTCCTGCACCTGAGTCAGGGCAACTGCCAGTATAAATCTAGGCTGAGGGATGAAGGGATTGAGAGCAGCCCTGCCGAGAAGGATGAAAAGCTGGACAGGAGGTGGTAATGTGTGCTCGCAGCCCAGAAGGCCAACCATATCCTGAGCTGTATCCAAAGCAGCATGGACAGCAGGTCGAGGGAGGTGATTCTGCCCCTCTACTACACTCTGGGGAGACCCCACCTGGAGTACTGCATCCACCTCTGGAGCCCTCAGCACAGGAAAGACACGGAGCTGTTGGAGCAGGTCCAGAGGAGGGCCACAAAAATGACCAGAGGGATGGAACACCTCTCCTATGAGGACAGGTTGAGAGAGTTGGGGTTGTTCAGCCTGGAGAAGAGAAGGCTCTGAGGAGACCTTCTTTGCAGACTTCCAGTACTTCAAGGCGGCTTATAGGAAAGATAGGGACAGAATTTTGAGCAGGGCCTGTTGCAATAGGACATGGTGTAATGGTTTTAAACTAAAAGAGGGTAGATTTAGACTAGATAGAAGTAAGAAATTTTTCACAATGAGGGTCGTAAAACACTAGAAGAGGTTTCCCAGAGAGGTGGTATATGCCTCACCCCTGGAAAAGTTCAAGGTGAGGTTGGATGGGGCTCTGAGCAACCTGATGTAGTTGAAGCTGTCCCTGCTCATTGCAGGAGGCTTGCGCTAGATGACCTCTAAAAGTCCCTTCCTAAACTACTCTACATAAAAGATGTGTAATCCAGGTATGAAGTCGAAAAAGGGAAACAACAGTAATTTCTTTCAATGAAATACTTATTCTACTCATCTCAAAAGAGTAAAATGTGTATTATTCCTGTAGTTACTTTGGGCTGTTCTACTGTTCAGAAATAGTTATTCAGGATTTTTCTGTCTTGTTCTTTGCTCGTCCTCAGGCTTGCCAGGTTGCATTTCTGTACCAGCCACCAAATTTCTAAGGCTTTTTATAGAATCTGTAGAAATTATCTGCATATGATCCCCGAAGAGAGACAGGAATAAATGTGATGTAGCTATATAAACGGTATCTTCTCCATAGGAATAGATGAGTATTCCTAGGTTATTAGGCCACTGCAGCACATTATGTCTCTCCAATGTACTTGCATGTGCACTGTGGTATTTACTGTGTTATCAGTACAAAAAAAACCTCTACTTTTCAAATAAATGTTTAACTTTAGGCACATTAACAATCCAGTTCATGCTACAAGACCTATTCATGCAAGAGTACATATGACGTTTGCAGAATTAAAACAAATCCCCCACATTACATATTCTACATTTATGTCTGTGACGAAATGGACCCTCATAAAGATAGATTCATAGAATCATAGAATCATTAAGGTTGGAAAAGGCCTCTAAGATCATCAAGTCCAATGGTCAACCCAACACCACCATCCCACTAAACTATATCCCGAAGAGCCACATTCACACATTTTTTTAATATTTCCAGAGATGGCGACTCCACCACCTCCCTGGGCAGCCTGTTCCAATGCTTGACCACCCTCCCAGTGAAGAAATTTTTCCTAATATCCAATCTAAACCACCCCTGGATCTAATTGAAGCAGTTTCCTCTCGTCGTATCGCTGGTTACTTGGGAGAAGAGACTAACACCCACCTCACCACAATCCCCTTTCAGGTAGTTGTCACGAGCGATAAGGTCTCCCCTCAGTCTCCTCTTCTCCTGACTGAACAACGCCACAGTTCCCTCAGCTGCTTCTCATAAGACTTGTGCTCCAGACCCCTTACCAGCTTCATTGCCTTTCTCTGGACACGGTCGAGCACCTCAACGTCCTTCACGCAGTGAGGGGCCCAAAACTGAACAGAGTATTTGAAGTGCAGCCTCACCAGTGCCAAGTACAGGGGTACAATCACTCCCCTACTCCTGCTGGCCACTCTATTTCTGATACAGGCCAGGATGCTGTTGGCCTTCTTGGCCACCTGGGCACACTGCCGGCTCATGTTCAGCCAGCTGTCAACCAGCACCCCCGGGTCCTTTTCCACCAGGCAGTTTTTCAACCCCTCCTCCCCAAGCCTGTAGCATTGCATGGGGTTGTTGTGACCAAACTGCGGGACCCAGCACTTGGCCTTGGTTAAACCTTACACAGTTGAGCTTGGCCCATCTATCCAGCCTGTCCAGATCCCTTTGCAGAGCTTTGCCACCCTCCTGCAGATTAACATTCCCGCCCAACTTGCCATCACCTGCAAACTTATCAAGAGAGCACCCAATCCCCTCATCCAGACCATTGATAAAGATATTAAAAAAGACCAGCCCCAGTACTGAGCCCTGGGGAACACCATTTGAGCCCAGCCACCAACTGGATTTAACACCATTCAC
>NW_010511123.1:5145-6204 GCF_000687285.1 Phaethon lepturus | reverse complement strand
TTTTTTAATATTTTGGAAAAGGATTTAAAAGCTATTTAAACTTTGATTTCTTTCATTTCTACCATAGTACATAGGGAATGATGTTCAATTGCCAGTCAGTGACAATTAAACTGCTTGTTGAACAGGAAATAGCTTTACCCTGTTATTATATCTTCGTTTTGAGGGAAAAATAGTCAGTTATATATGAGGGAAGGAATATGGTTTGTCTGTGTAATTTTAGTTTCCCTAAAAACTTCCAAAGATTGAGTCAATCTGCTGCATTTCCAACCTATATGCTCAAACTACAAGGGGTTTTATTGGCAGTTTCCCTTTTTTTACTACTCTGACATGGGGAACAAAATACTGAAGTAGTCTGCAGATATTAAGAGCTGGCATAGAAACTCTTTTTTTTTTTCTCTTGGATCTCCCTTGCCATCTGACAGAGGTTCCATTATTCTTTAACCCACCTGTGTGCATATATATATAAAAAAAGTTACAATAAGAAACACTGTTTTCATATTGTTAATGTTCCTAGTTAAAAAAAAAAAAAGGAAACCTTCACAAAATGCTCTAGCTTCTACCTCAATAATAACTTAAAACTAATGTGATTTCATAGCCTTCAGAGAGACATGTGAGACGTGAGGCACTTGCTCCTCTGTTTGCGTTAGCTCAGGCATGAGGACAGGTGGGAGTATTAAACTGAACGAACAGTGATCCCAGCTGAGAGAAAATGTGAGGGGAGGGAGGATGAGAGAATTCAAAACGGAAGGTGTTCTGGCTCTTTCTCTACTGCCACTTGTACTGAGGAAGATAAGGAAAGTGTGAAGAAAAAGATCAAAACAAATAGACGCAGTCCTGAAAGGTACTCAGCACCTCAACTTTCACTGAAATCAGTATGAGATCTGTATCACCTCACTTTAACGGAACTGAGATGTATCCTCTCCCAGGTCAGAGCAGGGGGAAGCTTCTCCCATCGTAGTTCATTTCTGGGTCTGTTCCTAGGCTGGTGGGAGTCCAGTCTGGCCATCATGACCTACTCCAGTGTAAGCCATGTGGGGCAGGAGGAGGAGGTATCACTAG
>NW_010511123.1:0-5129 GCF_000687285.1 Phaethon lepturus | reverse complement strand
CTCTTTCTTTACTAGTATTTTCTTTTCACAAACGTTGCAGCATGTCAGTGCCCTATAATTCACAGGTACTTTTTTTTCTTCCTAGACTAATAATTAGATATTGGCATGACCATTTTTGTATTAGTTTTCTTTCATCAATACACTATAGGGGAAAAAGAGCTTAAGATGACAAATATGTGTAAAATAATAGAACTACAAGAGATTAACATGTTTTTGTTTATTTGTATTTCTCCAGATAAGCTTAGAAAATTATAATACAAGCTTCCTCTTCTTTAGGACAGAAATAACATCCAACTTGGAGGACCTTCATTTTTAGTTTCATATTCAATTAGCTGGTTCACTGAAGTGTGCATGTCTAAATGTTGCATTTTGATTTTAACCTATCTGCGTTTGTATTAAATGATAAATATAAAACAATCAGAATGCAATAAAAAGTTACAAAATAAAAAAGAAGCAAAACATTTAGATAATGGTGGAACTGTATAATGAAATGAAACATGGAACTAGTGAAGTTGTTTCCTATTACCTTTGGTGAATAAATATTTTATTTGCCTGAATTGCCCTAAATGCTCTTAACCACAGAATTACCCAGTCTTTAAAGAAAAGATAATCTGTCAACATATTTTGGTTTTATTTTTGTACTCCTGTTGACTTTTCCTGCAGTATATTAACACTATTAAGTTATTCACTAAGTGATCTAAGATTGGTCATAAGTGTTTCTCTCTCATTCTCTGCATTTCTTTGCTCAAGACATTTTATTTTTATTTTTTAATAGATGCATACAGCTTATAATCTCCAAAACATAAAAAAATAGATGCTAAAGGTTTAAAGAAAAATAAACAACAGTGTGCTTTGGATAACACCTCAAAATTTTTAATGGTTGGTTGTTTTTGTATTTGTTCAGCCCACCATGATTTGAAGTAGCCCCTAAAAAACTTACCTCATTGAAGAATCTTCTCTTAATGATCATGAACTGTATCTTTCTTGGACTCAATATTGACCTAATATTCAGCTTGATGACCTTCATCTAGGAACCAGTCTTGCCTGAGCAATCAATCATTTTAGCAGTAATATACAGAACAGGTCATCCCTATATTGTTCACACCAGAATCCATGCAATATCACCAGTTTCTTCTGTCGGCAAAGTTTTTGGCAGGGCTTGTGTGTGAACAGGTGCTTTTATCACAGTACAGCCTGGTCAGCTTGTCACAGGGTTTGCGTACCAGCCTAAATATTCTGTCACCAAATCCCTTTTGTGTTCCAAATAATCTATAAACTTTTGCTTCTTACTCATTTTATGATGGATTTTCACAACTGCAAAAAAAGACACATTATAAGTCATTAAATCTCCTGTTCTGCCCTACTCTTAGACTTGCTCTTCACTGTAGCCATTAGGCTGAAACTCACTGTTCACACTTGTCTGCTATATTACTAAATATCCCAATTTTACCCAAAACCAAAATGAATCCAGCAGCCAAAAACTGAATAGCATCTGGGCTTGGAGCTATTATAGGAATCGTCTTTATGATTTATTATACCACAGTGCCTTCTTACTGCTGCAGCTCAGGAATTAAATGAGTAAAGCAGCTGGACCAGGAACAAGTATAAAAAACTTTATCCCATCACTCCTGCCCCTTTTAGAGCAAGGGATAGGTAAGTAAAGGGTATGTAAGTAAGCATACCTGCACTGCTATGGGAGCATGAGTAAGAGCAGAATGGCAGGAGCTGGCCATTGGCAGGATGACCTAATTTCTTTTTCTCCTAGGAAATATTTACATTCACTCTTATTCTTTTCCAAATCTTTTTTGTCCTTAATTGCTAAACCCAAATTTAGCTGTAAAATGAATTTAGCTGAAACTTGTATACTCATATGTCTACAGTTATGTTGAGTAGTGCAGTAATCGTGTAAGAACTTAAAGAAATTTCATGAGTTTCCTGTCATATAAAGCCAGATAATTTTTGTGAAATTGCTGTTATTGAAAGGGCTCATTATAACTTCCCTCTTTTGCTTATAATTTTCTGTAAAACACACTGAAAGCAAAGAAGAGAAAGAAAGAAAGAAGAAAGAGGAAAGATGAGGGAGAAAAAGAAAGGGAAAAGGAAACAGAAAAGGTGTAAAGGAAAGATATTACACGACTCAGGTCTAAAAGTTTTAAGGAGGTCTTCTGTTGTATTTAGGAAAATCCAAAGATAATATTTCTGGCTGTAAAAGCCTACAAACTACAGATCAGGAACTAGAAGGACAGAGTGGAGGAAGCTCATATGCAAGATACAAGGTGAACTATTAGTACCCCCGGTATCATATAGCCATTCTTACATTTATGCACATATGTGTAAATTGGGATTTTCCCTTTAATATATATTTATTAAAATGTAATGGATAGATATAATTGCAGTCTCACAGTTTTCTAACAATGATACCCTTTGCCTGTTAGATTTCTTTTCCATCAATGAGTAAATGTGTCAGAACTTGCAGAATAATATAGCATTTAACATGAAGAAAAAGTTCGCAATTTGCTTTTAAAGAGGCACTAGATCCTAAAGTCTTGTTCTAAGATGTCTAAACCTACATAAACTTAATTCACAAAGTAATAAATGATCCATAAGTTTAAGTGTAATCTTAAGTCTTTTTTTAAGTGCACAAGAATAAGATTCCATTCTGCAAAACATTTTACTGGAATTTCTGGATAATAACACTGGTAGTGACATGGAAAACAGTAAGTAGCCACTTGATGCAAGAAGGATATAAAAATCTGGCCCATTCAATTTTGCATCAACTCAACCACTAAAAAATGTCCTTTTGTTCCTTAATCTCAAAAGCGGGCAGCCTTCCTGACTGTGATGGTCCTGCTTACCATCACGTTTTGTTTATATAAATTAATCTTAGACTTAAAGCTATGCTGAAAATGTCTTGTCAGGTTTGGTATTCATTATTTTATTCTGACTTGCAAGATATCATCTCCGATTATCCATGCTTACTGAAGACTGTTTCAGCCTAAAATGGAGAATATTGCCTCATTTATCTGGACAGTGAAAATTGCAAATGAGCTGGGAAACTGCAAGAAACAAATGAAGTTTGTTCCTAAAGTTTTACTTTAGGAAGTAAATGACAGCAGCTTCTTAACCATCCAGTGTGACATCCTTGTTTGTTACAAGGCAGAAGACCATGCTTGGTTTAACTCATCTGAAGAACAATCTGCATAGGGAGTAGAAGTAGGGCTGGTCTGACAACAACCACCACCTTGATTTTATAAAGAAATACAAACATGATTTGATGAATTGAACACACTAACCAGATATAATATATTCTTACTGAAAAAGTCAGTAAGACTTTTTTTTGTTTGAACAATTTTTTGTTCACTGCACCCTTCTTGGTCAGGAGCTTTTGACAGAAATGCAATATACTGTGGATTTTGCTTTCTGCTTTATTAGTCCCAAATGCCTTTAGTATGTAAAATCTATTCTATTTTCAGCTGTTAGGCAAAAATAGATCATATTCAATGAAAGAAATTTAAAACTTGTTAGATTTTTCAGCCACTCTATTGGCTGAATATCTTCTCCCCCTTTGTTTCTCTAGGGAAACTGTTCTGATTTTTCAGTGCTCAGCTTACATGATAGTCCATTCCCAACAGAGCTTTATATTTTCAAATGGTACATAATGTAGAAATCGGCAAACTAGCTCCTAAGGGTTCAGAGCTGTGCTATGTTGAGACTGCACCTCAGCAAATTAAAAAGACTTTGTTAGGCCAACTGTATACAACCTTGGTTCTAGTGTACTGCTGCTAATTTTAGAGTCTGGAAGTTAGGTATTGCTGTGACCAGTGTTGGTAAGCTAATCCCTTTGGATCAAGTCTGTATCTGCCTAGTAAATGTTGTGAAGATTAGACACTCATATAACAGAGCTGATGTGTTTGACACCACATCACACCATCCTTTATATGGAAACCATGGAAACTAAAGGCAGGAGATCTCAAAGGAGCTTTATGAAGTAGGATGGCCAGTTCAATAAGCCATGAATTTCAGTAGAATCTGGGATGTTCTTTTATTGGAATAAGATGTAGGACACGAAGATTTTGGAAAGTATGTTTAATTCTTGCTAGAGGTATTGCTAAACTTATCGATAAATAAGGGATATGACAACTTTACTACCTGGGTGTCCTTAGGAAGTCTCATGGAGAAATTAACTCTACTCTCTTGCAAGTAATTTGACACAGTTATAGTTTGCACACATCATAAAGAAAAGGCAAAGATACTTACTAGCTTTGACATCTGATATGCTATAACATGTGAGATTTGCCTTAACGAATTATTCAAGGGACATTAACTTTAAATACGTTTTCTACTGAATGTCCAAATAAATTTAATGTTATCAAGGTGATTAATTCACTCTCAACAATAACCATAAATGACTCCAAACGAATTTCTATCAAATCAGATAAAATAAGTAGAAGGCCAGAAGAAATGTTATTAGTAATACTGAATTACCACCTTGGAATCAGCAACAAATGTAGGAAAAAATATACATGTACTGTTTTTTTACCTTGTTATTACATAGCTTATGAGTGACTTGAATTTAGAAAAATTTTCAAGTCGGTAATTCTGGAATCCCGATCTGAAAAAAAAATCTGAAATTTATTTAGAAATTTATAATTTCTAAAATAAACATTATCATCTGCTATCTGTTCCGTTTCTAAACCATTTCAATGTTTTAATAGGACCCATGACTGTATCACAATACAGAGCACTGTAAAATTTGATTAGTTACAAAGTTGTGGTGGGATGACCCTGGCTGGAGGCCAGGTGCCCACCAAAGCCGCTCTGTCACTGCCCCCCTCAGCCGGGCAGGGGAGAGAGAATGTAACGAAAGGCTCGTGGGTCGAGATAAGGGCAGGGAGATCACTCAGCAATTACCGTCAGGGGCAAAACAGACTCAACTCAGGGAAATTAGTTTAATTTCTTACCAATCAAATCAGAATATGATAATGAAAACTAAAACCAAATCTTAAAACACCTTCCCCCCACACCCCTCTCTTCTTCCAGGACTCAACTTCACTCCTGTTTTTCTCTACCTCCTCCCCTCCAGCGGCGCAGGGGCTATGGGGAAATGGGGGTTGTGGTCAGTTCATCAC
>NW_010511122.1:113283-113621 GCF_000687285.1 Phaethon lepturus | reverse complement strand
GGAAGGGAAGGGAAGGGAAGGGAAGGGAGGTTTTTAAAGCAAAGCCAATCTGATTAGTGTGCAGCTTCTTCCCTGCTCCTCACTCATCAAGAGGAAGCATTGACATATTTTATTACTGCATTTAATCTCCTCCCTCTAGCAGAGACAGACTTCTGTCAGCTCTGAATACACCTGCTTTTTTACAGACAGGCTTTTTGTTAAAACAAAGCAAGTTCAGCAGAAGAACTGGACCTTGCCGTGTGGCCTGGGATGATTTTTCTTTCTAAGCCGCAGCGCTGAGCGGGTCAGGGCCGTGGAGAAAGGGGAGCAGTGGCTGGGGGGGGGCGGGGGGTTTCGGG
>NW_010511122.1:88076-113163 GCF_000687285.1 Phaethon lepturus | reverse complement strand
CTGAAGGCACGCATATCGTCGGCTGTCTCCCTTCCCCGAGCTGCTTGTCACAAAGCAGCCCAGCTCAGCAGTGCCAGCGCGAACCCAAACCAGCCCCCGGAAAAGCCAGTGCGCGGGTCGGATCTGGATCCGGCCCACCAGCTCGTCAGAGCAATGTCCCTAATGACGCAGGCTGCTATAATTAGACCCGTGAAGGTGCTGACTTGCCCGAGTCTTGCCAGTTTGCCAGACGGGCTTAGCCTTTCCCTCCCGACCCCAGGTGTGGGAGTTGAAACCGGCAAATCCTTACAAATGCATGCGCTGGGCTAAACCAGGGTTTCTGGGGACTTGGGGTGGGGGAAGTTGCTGATGTCCTTAGCGGGGGCACAGATCCAGGGAGCAGCAGCGCATCCCATAAGACTGGGCTCCAGAAGCCCCATAACCTGG
The DNA here is from genome assembly GCF_000687285.1 of Phaethon lepturus. Classification (NCBI taxonomy): domain Eukaryota; kingdom Metazoa; phylum Chordata; class Aves; order Phaethontiformes; family Phaethontidae; genus Phaethon; species Phaethon lepturus. The sequence continues at coordinate 112,737 of NW_010511122.1, read as the reverse complement.
ATTTTTGAAGTGCACATGGGGTTTTTTGTTGTTTGTTTTCTTGAATAGTTTTGTCGTCCAGCCTCCTTCCATGGAGAAGGTCAAGTCATGGGTCTGTCCTCTAGGCTCTCTTCCTCAAGCCAAGGAAGAACAATGTCAAGCAACTGCCTAGAGGGGGAGGACTAAGCAAGTAACTTAGAGAAGTTACTTGGGAAAGCACCCAAATCCCAGCTCTTCCAAAGGGACTGAGGCACCTAATTCCTACAGAAAGCCCTCAGCAGTCCCGTGCACCTGGGGAACACATGCAGAAGCATTGAACCAACTGGGAACATGATTCTAGTGGCCCTCAACCTCCAGAAACCCCCCCTTATATTTGAGCCCACCTGAATGCATGGCAGGTGCCTTGTGCTCCCTTACCTGTCCACGCTGATGATGCACAAGGTCATGATGGAGGCGGTGCAACACATAACATCCATGGCGATAAACACATTGCAAAAAACCTTCCCAAAGAGCCACTCTCCCCCCACCAGGTCTGTGATGGTCACGAAGGGCATGACAGCGAAGGCCACCGACAGGTCGGCAGCTGCGAGGGACACCACCAGGTAGTTGGAGGGCTGCCGGAGCTTCTTGACGATGCACACAGAGATGATGACCAGACCGTTGCCGGCGATGGTCATGAGGATGATGATGGAGAGCACCGCTCCGATGACGATCTTCTCACTGTCCCCATAGAGCAAGATCTCCTCGCCACAGTCCGTCGCGTTGGTGAGGTTGGAGGACGGCAGGTCTGGCTCGGCTGGGACGGAGGGTTCTTCAGTCATGAATGGATTCGGGAGCGATTTCTGAGCCGGGTGCTGCTGCTCTGCGCTCTCCACAAAGAGAAGATGGTGCTCCAGAAACTGCCCGGGGCTGGCCCTTAGCAACATGCTCTGAGCTCACCGCAGCGGGCAACAGCACAAGTTTTCTCCCAGCAATGACACCTCCAGTGACAAACCAGAACATTTTATCACAAAAAACAGGCTAAGAAAATAAAATATTCCCCCCCGTCCCTAGCTCACGCCTCCCAAAGCTGCAGCTGGATCTCATGTACTCGGCAAGAAGCCGTTCCCCAAATCTGCTTGAAGACGCACAGCTTTGCTGGAGGGTGCTTGGAGAAAGCTCGTCTCCACTTTTAGAGGAGCACAAGCTGCCCAGTCCACCTGCAACAGCTGCCTGATCGTCTGCGTGCTTTCCCAGAAGGACAGATAGGCAGTTGATCGTAACTGTCCGTGTTATTATGCGTTACTGCTGAGCTGCGCTGCCGGTCTTGTGCTTCTCCTGTGCATCCATACCCTTACATCCCATGCAACCGCATGCATATTCCTATACGTGGATAGCAAAGCGTACGTGACAACTCGAGCCACGGCCACAACTGCGTGCACACGCATCACCGGCTGTATCTCCCGCGTATGTTAACACGTAAACTTCAAAGCTGTGGCTGCAGATCCATGCACATGGCACGTCATGCCAACGTGCAACGGTACATGCCCACAGGAGCACGGTGCAGCGGTGCAGCTCGCAGCGAGAGCGTACCCATCGCATGCAGCACCCCCGGGGCACCATGCACAGAGCATCCCAGCCTGTGCCCGGAGCCATGAGCATCACCACCACACGCGTAGCAGAGATACACGGAGAGCGGCCACCGCGCTCCCACCCCTGGGTATTCACCCCGGGGAGTATTTCCCAGCCATCAGCAGGCAAACTCCAGGGCAGGGCTCACCCAGCGCAGGGGCTCCATGCATCACGCACGACCTGCATCCTCTTCTTTTTGCTTTCAAAACCCCTTTTCCCCTTGAAGGGAGTTTTGTTTAAATCAAAGCAGGATTGCAACCCCCTCCTCCCCTTTACAGCCCCCCTCCCCTCCGACAAAGGCTGGGGGGATGGGGGTCCCAGAGTTACCTGTGCTGAGGGGGTGAGACATCCTCCAGGCGAGCTCCTGCGAGCTCCGGGCAGGCGAGAAAGCGAAGAGGCAGCGCCGGAGCATCCTTCCCCCCTCCCCGCCCCGCCGGTCCCTCCCACCGCCCTCCCCTCGCCTCTCCCCGGGCAGGGACCCAGACAGTCCCCAGGGAGGAGCAAAGAGCGGGGACGGGGGGGTCCTGCAGCCCCCCAGCCCTGCAGCGATGGGGTGGGGGAGTTGTGTGCCAGGACCTGGAGGGAAAGGCTGGGAGTTGCGAAGGTGCCTTGGAACGCGGTCCTGCAGCGCAGCGCGGCAGGCTTGAAAGCCAGCAAGCGGGCACAGCGCCGGGCTGCAAGCGGGTACAGAGCAGGGCTGCGGGGAAAGGATATTTTCAGAGCACCTTTCCCCGTCTTTTTTTTTTTTTTTAATTTATTTTACAGGAGGGTGTTTCTTTCCCTGCTCCATGCGTTTTTCCACCCTTCTGCTTGTAGGAGGTCCCGTATTGATTCAGCTCCGTGCCGTGCTAAAGAGCGGCAAGCAGTCAGGGAGAGGCACATCCCTGAAGAGGAGCCTTTCCTTTATCCTAGTAAAATCAAAACAGAGAGAACAAACAAACCAGGCAAAAGCATGCAGAGATCCACATCCATTTCCCTCTCTGCCAAATCCTTTGTGGGTGCTTTGGTGCTGGGATCGCTCCGGCGCGTCAACCCTGGGCATCAGAGAGCTGCTGCCCGCTCCTCCTCGGGCGAAAGCAGCAGGGCAGAGCTGTCTCTTGCGTTGCTTGCTCCTGAAGGCAAGTTCCCCTGGGAGCTCAGCTCATCTGCTGCCTCCCCAGGGGATGACACACAGTGTGGGGCTTCTCCCCTTGCACAGGACCCATCCTGCACCTCTCGGGGCGATGGGTGTCCAGCCAGGAGAGGTGCAAACAGGCAGCTTCGGAGCCGTTTGCAGGCTCAGAAAGCGTTTCTTGCTGCCCTGCCCCATGCTAAGCACTTTGGGAGCGAGATGGGCACCTCCATCCCCAGTGCCACCAGCTCCCTTGCCCATCCTGGGGCTGTGCAAACACCCTGGCACCCTCCGGCCCTCCTGGGGACAGCACGGGGGATTGATTATGGAAGAAACACCTTTAAATCTCTGAGATGCAGAGCGCTGCGTTACCTCGGGTCAGAGTCCGCATCAACCCCAAGAATTTTCAGGGTAGATGTTCCCTCAAAAGTACATCTGCAAGGAAGGCTCCAGTGAGCTAAACCAGGGCTAAACCAAGGCCGTAGGGTTTCTCTTTTGCCGCTCAAGCATCACAGCGTGGGGGGGAGGTTGGCTAAAATAGCTTCCTCGCCAGGGCAGGCTGTGCTGAAGCTCTGGCTTTCTTGCTCTTGGCATTATGTGCGGGTTTTTTCAGCCCCTTGAGTGTGGTGACCTGCCAAGATGGGCTTGGGGCTGATACAGAAAGACAACCTGCAAAGCCCAGTCCCTGCCTGAGCCGGGGAGCAAGGGCTGCTTCAGCGGCCAGTCTGAACTCACCGGTATTTGGCAGAAAAATACACCTTATCTTTCCAAAGAGAAAGGGGGAATCTGCAGAACTCCCTGCTGCCGGACCAAAGGATTTTGCAGTCTCAAAACTCAGACTTACTCACCCAAGAGGAAAACCGTCCCCCAAGGACCAGCCCTTAGGTGCCCAGGCAGTCTGCTGCCAGATGCCCGGAGAGTTCCAGGAAAACCATCTGCGCACGAGCTGCAAACTCCTGCCTTGCTTTCCACCTCTGGGACCGGGGTCTGGCAGGAAGGATACGGGGTGGGGGACGGGGAGGAGAGGCTTTTCCAGCTTCCCTGGAGGTTTCCTTTGGGAGAGCAGCACAGCAAGCGGCTCCCGTGCATCAGCAAGGACAGACACGGAGGGATTTCTTTTTTTTCCTCTCAATGTGCCGCTGGGAAGCATCCAGCTTATGCACAGCGGTCGAGTTCATGTCCTGGCATGAGAGAAGGTGCTTATAAAGGTGATGAACTTCACGGGCCCTTTGCTCTGGCTGGCCACTTACCTATGGCAGAGCCCCAAAATCCTGCAATAGCTTCGGGGAGCAGAATTAACCCCCTCTCAGCCAGCCCCATTTCTTTAGGATACAACCTGTATCTTCTCCTTTCCGAAACCACTGGGGGCCTGGGGACTCCAGAGGAGGGCTTTCCCCCCCTTTCCAGGGAAAATGAGCTGCTCTGATAATTTGAGGAGCAGCAGAATCCCTGGAAAAACAAGAGCTGAAGGGCACATTCTCTGCATGGGCTGATTTTTGGGAGGACAGAAGGGAAAATGCCAATTTTTGTGTAAAGGAAGGATTAAAAATAATAATAATAATTCTTCTTTTCCCTAAATCTCTGAGTGCAGCATTTTCCAGATGCAGGCCATGGTGACCTTGTTAAGACACTTGCTCCTGGGGCACGTTGGGAAGCGCTAATTGCATTTAATGGCAATCAGGGGAGGAAATGGCCAGCACGCCTTAGCTTAGCCACTAACCGTCGCTTTCTGTCTTTGGCTGGGAGGAGAACACAGATTTGGAGGAGCAGGGATGTTGCTTGAGCAAGATGGATGAACCCCAATGAAAATTGTCTTTGCAAAATAAAGGCGAAAAGTTGAAGACCCAAAGTAACCAAAGTTTTCCCTCTCCATCTTCAGGCAGACAAGAGACAAAGAAAGTCCTCCTGCCATGTCACGAGGGCGGTGCCCAGGTACATTCTTCCATCTTCACATACAAAAGACCATTAAAGCAGTTATTTTATTAACTATTAATTGTTAATATTACACCCTATTAACTCTAATGGCAAGATAATAGGCACGGTTATTAATATGGAAATTCTGAGAGAGCTCATTAACTCCAAGGTTCTCAACCTCTCAGTGTTTTCTGGACTAGTGTCCCAAAGCAATCGTCCCTGTATTGCAGGTGTTGACATTTCTCCCTCTGAGCAGACAGAGCCTGCCCAGCTGGATAAAATCAGTCACTCGACACTATCAGCTTTCAGGGAGAATCGCAAAGGGCCACCAGAGATCTTCCTGATGAACTGGCCTGTGGTATCTAAACTCTCTCTGATTTGGAAACAGAGGGACTTAACCCACTTCCACAGGACGGTGGCCAGTAACCCAACCACGTGCAGATACCATGGTGCTTCTCCAGTTGTCGTGGTCAGGAATAATGACAACCGAGGTGTTTCAGGGACCCAAATTGCTCAAAGCATCACCTCCTCTCCGTGGGCATGTGTCCTGCTTTCCCTCTGAGGCTCCCCGCTCCCAAAGACAGTCCCGTCTCCTCCCGATGAGCATTGAAGCCCAGTTCCTCAGAGGCATTCACCTAGCAAACACCATCTCGGTGTGGTGGGAACGTGGTACCCAGGAGACGGTTGGGTCCCCCAGAACGGACCTCCAGACTCGGGGTCCAGCCCAAGGTGGCTGGCCTCTGCCCCTCGGTGCCTGCAGAAACGGGGCCGTGGCAAATGAACCAGAGACTGGGGGGAAACTGAGGCACTTGAAAGGCCCAAGAAGGCAGCAAAGCTCTGCCTTTAAACTTCCAAACCATGCATGTCCTTTAAAAATCAACCCAAAATTTTAAAAAGGGCTAAACGTGTTCAAAGAAGACTCCCTAAGTAAGACATGATAGCATTAAAGCAGAACGGTTTTGGGTGGACCAGGACAAGATCTCTGCCCTGTTCCTCTTTCAAGGCATGAAGCCCTCAGCACATCTGAGCACCTCTGCATCCTCCCAGATCTCTGATTTCCTTCCGGGCCACAGCAGCAATATAGGGAACTGCCTCCTTGCAGAAACCCATCCTTTGGGAAGGAGGGGAATAGCAGGGGCACAGAGAGGGGATGCTGCTCAAAGTGCCCGGGGGACACCAGGGGACTGGTCTCATAGCGGTGACAGTGGTAGTCGAAGGATTTCAGCAAGGGGATCCAACCAGCAAAGGGCTTTCTGCCTGAAATCCTTTTTCCATGAAGGGAAAAGCCAACACAGGATTGATAAGTTAATGATCTACCTGTGACTTAGAACTCTCACAGTTGGGTCTTTCATTTGCTGTTTTTCTTACTGGTTCTCCCCAAAATAGAAAGGAAAAAAAAATTATAAAGGTGCCCCATACATTTTGCTGTTTGAGCAGATGGGGAGCAATTGGGAAGCTCGTGGGAAAATGCCATCCAAAGGAGACATCCCAATAGCTCAGCTCAAAAAGGTGCATTCGCTGAAGAGAAGTGAGTACCAACGTTGTCAGATGCAGCCACGCTCCCTCTGCTGGAGTCTGCACGGGCAGCAAGCTGCTTTTAGAGTTTAAATGTCCCATGATTTTTAAATTTTGGTTATCATCTGGGATGGCTCTTAAAGAATGATCTCTGTGGCCCAGCCAGGGCAAGCACCAACACCTCATCCCAACATCCTGCAAAGATGGGGCTGCCCCAGGGGAGGATGGGGATGAGCTGGAGGGACATTTGCCACAGGATGGGGATGAGCCGGAGGGAGAGGAGCCCCCAACAGCAAACCTTTGGCCTGCAGACCCTTGAAGGTGCCTACAGTGGGTGCTAAAAGGAGTTCCAGGGGGACTGATGAAGCTAGCAGAGAAAAATCTGAAAGCCTGAAATAAGGGAGGAAAGGGTAAAAAGGAATGATTTAGCTGAAATTTCTAAGGCAAACCCTTCAGCCCTAGCTCACAGCTGTAATCACCCATTTGCCAGACTCGTATTAGTGCGTTGGTATCATTAGCACTCATTATATATTCAAAGTGATGGACTTGCAGCATTTCCACCAACTGCTCTCCCATCCACCATCTCCAAGGGTTTGGGTAGAGCCTGATGTTAAGTATATGTGGTGATGCAGGTGCTGATTTAGTTTTTTGGGCTGAGATAGAGTTATGCAGCACCAAACCGGTCCCCTCCGTGCGTGGCGCTGGTGTTACACCTCCGGACCCATCCACATTCAAGAGGGAGAGAAGTGGGTGGTGGAGAACAAGCGCTTCTGGCCAAACCTTTTCTAAAATCCAGCAGGATACAGCCCTCTGGAGGAGGGAAGGTTGCTTCAGGACCTAGCTTGGTGCAGGCTGCTACGGTCCGTGGCTTTGGGAGTGAGTGCTTTCCGCTCCGGATTCGGGGCCGGCTAAGCTTGCATCAAGACATCCACCCACCAGCTCCCCATTTTAAGCCCGACCTTCTCCACGCTCGCTGCCGATGCGGCCGGGAGAGCGTTGCGGAGGTGGGCTGAGGCTCTTCAGAGGTTGCAGGTGGGTTGGGGTAATGGAGCAAATATTGCAGGTTTGGAATGAAAGCCCTCCTTGTCTTCTCTGGTCTGTCCCCTAGATGGCACCTGCTCTCAGCAAATCAACTCCCCGATGAAGACCAGCAGCTTTTGGTGCCGGGGCAGGCTCAGGGCTGCAAACTGCTCGCCAGAAAACAACCAACCACCCCGCCCAAAATACTAAAGAAGAAGCTACAATTAACGGCTCTTTCGGCTCTTACGCCGAGAACTTGAGATACCTGACCCCTTGCTGGCTGCAGCATTTCTGCTGCTTTCCCTTCGGGTCCATCCCTGGGTGCTCAGTCCCCCCAGAATGCCGCAGACAGGCGTAACAAGCCCTTTCCACGGGCTTTGCCGCAGAGGCATATCTGGGGGCAGCGGCAGACCCCATCAGACCTGGGTCACTCCGGGAAGGTGTTTCAGTCCTTTATAGGGCTGGGAAGCGCAGGGAGGAACATGCCAACACCCTCTCCAGTTTAAATCAAAGCAGGACATCGAGAAGGCAAACATACCGACAAAGTCCTCACGTCAGTTTGAGGAAAGCCCAGATGCAGCCACCCTAAATACTCCCTTTTTTCCATGTCCTCTATTCCAAGGCACGGTACAGGGGAAAACAAGCACTGACAGTCCTGCAGATCCCAACCCTAAGGCTCGTTGAACAGTTTATCCATGTCATTTTTGGCCAAGGAATATTTAAATGCTTCCTGCAAAGCTCCTGGCAGTGCATCGCATGTGTGTCCTGGTGGGAAAGGAAGGACAGGGTGGGGGGAGACACATCCCCATCTGACCCTTTTCTTCCCCAGCTCGGCTCTGCACCAAATGCCACTGACATTTAAACCGACTATTATTAGGCACCTGCTTTGAACGGGGACACTTTGCACCTCGCAGGGTCCTGGCCTTGCCCAGCTGGCTGCAGTTGCAGGAGATGCCCATCAGCTAAATCCCCACGCAACAACAGCCAGAAGGTGACAAACATGTCCTGGCCACCCTCCCCCTGCTCCCCAGCAGCCATCCCAGGGGCTCTCTGCATCCCCACGCGTTGATGGTCCTGGTTTAACACCGAGCCTTTCGTTACACCTCACTTCAGCCTTCCCAGCTTTCCAAAGCTGCTCCCGTGCACCAGGCAGGGACCTGGGGGCTGTCATGGGGAGAGATCTGCAACAGGATGGAGAAAGCTGCCACGGAGAGACCATAGGCCAAAGTGACCCCATGGCTCCCAGGAGGCTTTCAGTGCTGGATGAACAACCACCTCTTACCCTTCTGTGTCCGTTCCCAGGACCTCCTGCCTGGCCAGGAGGGAGCAGTCCTGGCTAGGAACATGCTCTCGCCCTCCAGTCGTCTTGCAAGAGGAGCCCCAGGTGCCCAGGACAATCACCCCACATATGCAAGCCTCCAGCACAGACAGAGACCTCAGAAGGAAGAGACATTTGCCACACACCCCACTCCCACCCCAAGCTGCTTCTTGCTGCCAAGGCCTTAGTCCTTGCTCCGGTTGGAGGATCTCTGTGTTTGGCTCCTTTCGGAGGTCCCTTTTCGCCCCGCGCTGCGAAGAAGGACGCGACGCAGAGCTGTGAACAGGCTCGGCAGCCCCCCCAGACCCTGCTGCCGCCCCATCCTTCTGCAGAAGGGGCAACCGGAGCCCTCCTCCGCTGCCCAGGGACCGGCGCACGCGGAGGTCCTCCTGCCGGCGCACGGGGCCCCTCGGGTCCCAGAAATTTGAGGCTGCCCATATGCTCAACAGCCCCCTGAATTTTTTTTTTTTTGTCTGTTTCCGCCTTTTCCGGAGAGCCTGTCCAGATGCAGTTTTTTCATCGATATAAAGGAGGGTCACCAACATTGCTTCCAGGGCAGCTTATGCTGATGGAGGCCAGAACGGGCCATCTGCGTGGAGGGTGAATCCCACAGAACACGGAGAGAGGTGGCGACTGGAGGCAAGGAGAGAGTTTGCAGACTCTGGTTCCTCTCAGATGATGTTACCAGACCCCCACAGCTCGCATGCGCTGCTGAAAAGCGAGGCTTTTTGCAAAAGTGAGCTCCTCAATGTTCCTGATGGGCTAGAGGGAGCTGGAGGGCAGCTATCCAAGCCTGGGTCCCATGGTAGGTACCTATTGAATTTACTCCTTGAGTAAGTGGATCATTCTCTGGCTTCCTTATGACACAAAATTCACTAGAATTTGGGCTCATCTCTGGTTTGGTTTATGCCAAGGAACTCCGAGCCACAAGGGCAATGCTAGCCAGGTCTAGATGCTCTCAGTGCACCATATCAGATAAAAGGGGCAGTTATTTCTTACGCCTCCTCATTAAAGGATGAAGAAACCCCATTTTTGACTCCCCAGACTCCCACAGGTTAAGACGTTACCCTCACAGTTGAGGTGCTCAAACGCTACAAGCGTTGGGGATTGCAGAAGTATCTCAGCGACAGGGATACCCACCAGCCACCAGAGAAACGGGTATATCGGCACTAGGAGAGAAGTCCAAGCAATGCTGGGAGCTAAAGGTTAAATAAAGGACACTGATTAGGCACAAAGTAGAAATATATAAACAGTATATTTCTTTTTATTTTGTTTTTAAATACAGAATTTCCTTATACAATAAAGGAATTCCCTCTCCCTCCCCCACCCCGGCCCCAAGCAACTCTTATCAAAAGAAATCATTCACTCTAAAATCAACGCTAGAGGCATGCGCTTGAAGAGCGTATTTAGCAAGTGCAATATCTATAGGTCGTATCTCCCTAAAGAGGAATATGTGCTTTCCCTCACTTAAAATAGTTCCCCGACAATCCGTGACAGAAACCTCCTGGTCACCAAATACAGAAATATTTAACCAGTTACATGCCACGTGACGCGTTGGAAAACGAACCCACCGCTGGTCTTCTCCTGGTATGCTGCAGACCGCCCCAGCCAAGCGGCTCCACTAGCATCCACCTGCACGGAAACGGGGTGCAGGATCCGAGACGAGCCGGCTCTGCCTCGGGAAGGTTTCTCCTCTTAAATCACCTCCTCAGAGCTTATCTCGCGTTTACACTCCCTCCAAGGAAAGCAGGGGGGGAAGTGAGGGAATATTTAAGATACAGCCCCTTTCTCAGGTTGGGCCAAGGGGAAGGGAGTTTGGTTTGCACTAACATTCAGGAGCACATACTTTGGAGAAGTAAGGGTTATGGGGGTTTTTTTTGTCTTTAATAAGACCATTCCTGTTTTCTGGGGTAACATCTGTGTGGGAACGAGGTACAACTTCACATCAACAAAGAGGACAGGGAGAACAGAGAGGCTACACACTTCCGAAAATAACAGAGCACTAAGCCACTTTATTTATTTAAATCACAGTGGCTCCACCAAACATGAGATGCTAAAATCCTCAAAAGGGTCCACAGCACAGTAAGCTTTTCGTTCTCCAGCAGCTGCTGTGCTTTGTAACCGAATCACACTTTCTCCCATAGCAATAGATCCACTTAGACCTGCTGAGCACTCCAGATCACAGCCCAGCACCCACCGAGGACGGACACATCCAACACACATCCCAGCAGCCACAGCTTCCAGACACAGGCACTTAAAACCAGGCTCCTACTTGGACTTTGGCATCAGAAATCTTGGAGATAGGAGGTAGCTGCTAACACCTGGGCAGGCAAAGGAAGCTCTGCAACAAAGAAGTGAATCGCTCAACAGCCTATTTATGCAGGCTGGGACTCTGCTGGGGATGCAATTTGAAATTGGTGGCAATGGTCCCAAATCTGAGAAGTTCAGAGATACATGGATTCTATAGATAAATGCTTTAAGAAAGAAAGGTGGCGAACGGCTCCCAAGGTAAGCAGTTCACTGAGAGGAGGGTACACTGCACGAGCTCAGTCATGTCACTTAGATGTCAGTCAACCACCTCCTGAAAAGAGATCCCATGCAAAACTAGAGATGCCACCTCTCACGGCATCAAGGGCTGCATCTTCTGCTCCAGCCTCATCTGGGGGAGACCAACATGGCCGTGTTACCCTGCCGTCGCTCACACAGACACTTGCAGAAAACACTTAAGTCATCCAATCACGTGAAACTTATCTAAATTCCATGCCTGGAAGAAGCGTTCTGAGACACCAATTGCTGCTGATGGGCACAGCAAGAACAGATCTCAGCCCTTCAGCAAGTCTCTAAGGACTGAACCTGATACTCCAGCTGTTGAATTTGATATGCTGATTTTCTGCAAAACCCTGATCACATAATACTTCACTGCCAGAGAGCTTTTTTTTTTTTTTTTAATGCTAAGAGCAAAAAGCCAGCATAGCTCAGGTCAAGAGGGAGAGAATTTAATTGCAAACTGTTTTTTCCAACTCTGCCATTTTGTTCATCTCTCATCTCTCCAAGCAAGCAGCTCTTTGCAGCAGAGATGCAGATGGGGAGCAGAAGGCAGCATCTCCCCCAGGACAGGCTCTTAATATTTAATGCGACATCAGAACAGCACCAAGTGATCCAAGCTCATGCAGAGTTTTCTACAAGGGAAAGACAGACACAGCCAAGGATTGTCTTAGTTTGAAAGGAAAACACACAAAAGCTGAAGAGGAAAGTGCTAATTTGTATTTCTAAAGCATGTACTCTGGCAAATCCCTCGTCTGTCTGCACTTTACACAATATTGATGGTTTGCTCTTCACAACCAGATCGGCAGCCAGTGGTGTAATGGACAGGGTTTGGTACTTAAATGCCTTAATTAGGTATGAAAACAATTAGAGAAGACTATTCTCTTCTAACATCCACAGGCCTCAGCACAAACAGAAAATGGAGCGAACCCATCCCATTATGCCTATTTAAGTTGTTCTGGAAGCTTGACAGTTGAAAGGACAGCCCAACCGGAACACTGCGCCATAAAGTAATCATCTAAAGAGATGCAGAAGACAGTGCAACTGTAGGACAATTATAAATCCTTCATAATTACTTATTACGGCAAAGCGAACCCCAAGGGAGCAGCCGCTGCCACGCTGCTCCTCAGACACAGGCTCGAGTTCTCCGGAGAAAAATACCCACTCGGCACTTTGGCAGCATTTCCACAGCAGAGATGCCAGAGCCAACTTCCAGAGAAGGGCTGGGGAAGATGCGAGCTGGGTCAAGAGATGACAGAGAAAATGGCTTGCACTGAAGTTTTGGGAGGACAAACACAAGAGAGAAGCCTGAGCCAACCCTGGTTCTGCCCGTTAACCTTCCAGGCAGGTAGAAACACTGTGAAGGGCAGATACAGAACACAATGAACAAGAAAAAAGCTTGATCAAGGATTAACACGAACATGTGTCAACAGATAGCGTAGATACGTGCTCAGTGGAGCACAGACTGGAAAATGGTAGGTGCTTTTGGTGACATGGCATGCCTCAGGTCCCTTTTTTGTTGCCGAGAACTCCACAAACCACCCCCTCCCCCTTCCCTCCCATGTCCAAGCATTCTCCAGCTATATCCAGCTTTGACCAATGTCATGTTTCCTCAAAGAGTGTTCACACAACACTGTTCAGCAGCAGTTTCTAAAGCAGCCAAATATGATACGCAAAAAGTTTGCAGTTGCAGTCTTTTGGTAGAGCTGGGGATATGGACCTTTTGGGGAGACTTGTTTGACCTACAGTATATGGGAACATGACCATCTACCATATTTGTTTTCAGAGCATCCTGGTTCACACAGGTCACTAGGAAGTGTGTATTACATCCCACAGTTGTTGGGCTCATCTTGAAGAATTTCACCAGATGGCAGCTCTGAAGCAAACCAGTTCAATTCATTTACTCCATCCTTTTGCAGCAACGCACTGATGCATATCCAAGTAGAGCTTGACATTGATTAATCACTTCAAATGTCGATGCCAGAGAATTTGGGGATTGTTGCTAGTGAAGTTGTCAGATTTTCCTCTTAAGCAATCTAGAAAGGGATACGTCGCCTGTTCAGCAGTCCATGTTTTCACCAGCTTTCCTTAATTTACATGGAGAAACACATCTATTTCCATACATAGCATGTCAACAGTATTTTTGAAGGCAACAAAATAAGTTTCAGACCAACAAAACTATTCAGGTATAACTCCAATTTTAATTGCCAAGCTAACTTCTAGCTCCTGCATTCAATGCAAGGATCAAAAACTACAAGTTTGAGAGTAGAAGTTTATTCTATCCACAGTTTCTGATCATTTTGGCAGCTGTCAAAAGGTAACTTCCAAAATCTGCTCATTTTTACTATGTTGCGGTTCCAGCTGAACTTCATGGACTCTCTTAATAGCTATCAACATCTTTCAAACCCAGTTCTTTGGCAACAGTTATACATAGCATTGTGCGTATATAAAGAGCTTATAATAAAACTTCTTTTACATTCTACTTGTCTTAACCTTCACAGAAGTATTAAAGTGCTCAATCAACTCTGAACAAACTCTCCTTCCCTAGTTAGCCTACTTCCTGGAAACACCTGCACTTAAGTCAGCAAAACCAGAAGCAATCAAGAAGAGAAAAGGTACTTGTATGTAAAAAAAAAAATCTTCTGCAGGATTGTTACAACCCTTTATGAGACAAGAGGCCTCGAGTCTCACATCTCCCTTCTACCCATATATTGACACATGGATCCAAATGTTCAACCAGTCTAAGCCAACACAACTCCTTTTCCCTGAGTTGTGCTGATTTCCCATCAGTTGATTCTTTGGCCGCTGACTTCTGTCAAAAGAGAACCCTGCGAAACAGAATCCTATTGATGCTACAAAGAAAATATGAATACTGACGTCATACTGGTAAAGCAAGAGCAATAAAAGGTATAAACAAGAGTTGTGATGGATATTTAACCCCTCTAAGCTATTTGGATTTAAAATTATCTGTTATCAACATTTGACACTATCTGAAATCAATGCTTTCAAGGAGGTTTTAATGGTCACATTTTTAGTCCTAAGTAGGGGGATGGAAAGTACATCTCAAAACTATTTCCTCTGGCAAGACCTGCATGCCAGTTCACCCCAACATGCTCTGTGCTGGAGGAAACTTCACCCAGGGCCTCTGCTCTTCCCTTCCTCCAGCCACAGCATCCACAATATGATTTAAACGAGCCCACAGGGTGACTTCTTCCTGCAAGAGATGAAACACCAGAAATGCAACCCCAGGACAGCTGCCTTTAATAGCTGACTCAACCACAGGACGATGCTTTTCATTCTACCTTTGGTTAAATCTTTTGACATCCGTGGGAAAAGCATGTTATTTAAGCATCAGACCTTTGCACTCCCTGTCTTACAACAGGTACTGAACTGTTTGCTGTCACCTGCTCTTTTCCTGTTGACTGAAGATCAGACATACTTTTAGAACCTCTGCCTTTGCACTGCCCTGAAATCCTGTTAGCTTTTTGCCCTATTTCTGCATGTAGACCCTAGTAACAGCTATTAGCAATCTCACCACAGAAATGACTCAAAAGCCAGGAAATATTGAAGAAGGTGGTCAGAAGCCACATGCAGATTTATACCTCCTGTCACACCACTTATCAGACACGGCACGAGCTACCCCGCTGCCTCCAAGACTGGCTGAAAGACAGATGCGTGGCGTTACCTGCTTTGATGTACTGGGGTGGTCATCCTGACCCTGAGACTTCTCAGCAGTCCTACAAGAGTTGGTTGATGGAACAGGAAGGTCATGCTTTCAAGGTCAGGTGACATTGTTTTCTTTGCTAAGCTGAGGGCTTTCCCCTGCAATTGCTCAGGGATATATAAATCATGGTCATGTTCTTGGGAACATTAACTGCTCTCCTCCATCAAGTATCAATACAAAGATGAAGGGTTTCATAAGAGTTTGATAAGAAAATAAAAAGTTAGGTGTTCATACGTTTTAAAGCCACAGACATCTACATCAAGATAAAATACCATCTGATATTTAGTTCAAATACACCAAATCTTCAGCTGCTTGAGTCTGGCTTAGTTTCAGCATAGAAGCTTTTTACCCAATGCCTTCCTCGCTCATTACAAGAGCTGGCCTTGCTCATCATGAAGAGGAACACACAACGAGTAGGGCATGTGCTGATAAGAACTCTGCACCATTTACTGGGCAAGCAACTGGTAAGAAACACTTCTCTGTGCTAATAATATATTTGCATTTCTATTTGTATTACTCTTCTTCCCTCATTTCTATTGTTTTGAAAGTTTGTTTTCTTCAGAGGTCCACATTTTTCTTAACACTTTACCTGTGGTCTGTAGTGTGCAGCAAAGGGCAAGCACTGAACTAAAGGGCAGCTTGTTTCACAGTACTCCAAATAAGAAAACTGACCATAGTACTAGCAAAATTAAATAAACTGAAATATAAAAGACAGCAGAAGTTAGATTCATCCAGAAATATAATATAATGTCTGGGATTGGGGAAAACTGGAGATTAGCTACAAAACAGAAACAATGAAATGACCAACAAATATTGATTAGGCGAAAGAAGAAAACTTTCATTGCATGCTGTACATTAAAATTAAATGCAAAATTCACATGTTGGAGCATCAAGACAGAATGACGAAGGTCTCAAGGCATGGGAAGAAGAAAGCAAAGGTACACCTTGAATAAAGCAGCACATGAACAAAAATAGTAACTGAGCAGCTTCAAAAGGAAAAAAGTGACCATATCTCAAAATGAGAAAAAGCAGCACTGAAGCAGAGAACAAGTATATGGTCAAGACATCACAGGTAACACTGACTGCACAAAACACTTGTGATATTTTGAATGAATCAGGCCTATTTGTATATCTATGCAAAATATATACACAAATCCATATGTATATATGTACACATAGGCACTACTGTACATATGTATATGCAATCGTTAACGCAACTGCCCTTTGATAAGTTTCAGCATCTGACTCTGGGTGCAAGCAAGAATGTTGCAGTTGTGCAAAACTACACTTCTGTATTTGATTACTGAGAAGTAATGGTAGAAAGATCCAAAATTATTCCTAAGTAGCTTAGACCCAGATGAGGTTTCATCAACACCATGCGAGCCCAACCTCTGAACATTTCCAGCTCATTTGTAGGAATTAAATATTCATACAAAAGCTGTGGATTGTATCAGTACAAATTATATCTGTTTCCAACCCTGCTAATCTGAAGAGATGGCCAGACATCTTTCCTGACATCAGTGGTTTAACATGAGGCCATTCCAACCAGAATACCGATTCGGGAATACTGAATGCACCAGGAAATTTAATTCAAAGGCCAGAACAGGACTGTCACTCTGTAAAAGAAGGGCCAGTTGCTGTCCTTATAGTGTTTAGGAAGAAAGGGACATGGTGTACAAAAAAAACACCCCAAGATTCCTCCCACCCCTCAAACAAGGGAACACGTGACCACTCTGAGGACGCATGCTCCAACCGTACGGACATGCTGATCTTTGGGGTTTCCAGTTTTGGGATGTGGAAAGTAGCAATTCCGTAAAGCTTGCTTGCCTCACAGCTCCAAAGAGCATCGGCCTCCTAAGTCCAAGGCTGTTTTGGTCTGACACTTCAACGCTCAATTGGTCTTTGATATGTGTGCATTACCAACGCCATATTAGAGCAGAAAGAAAGTGATGAAAGAAAGAACTGCAGATAGATTGTTCTATGCCTCGGCAAAGCCGCCTTCCAACTCCAAAAGAGCTGTCCTCGCTGCTCCGTGTGCGGAGGACCCCATTTAATGCTCTGCATCCATAGCATCCAAGTACTTGGCTTCAATGATCCTAGGGAGCAGGTTATACCTAAGATTGAACCAGAGAGATAGCGTTAGTGCTTGTGTTTATTCATGTAACATTTTGTTTGTCTGTCCCGAGACTCTCAGTTGAGTTTGTCCATGGCCATGCATACAACAGATGCACCCAGCTGAAAGGGAGATGAAATGGGAGAAAGTAAGAAAAGCCAGTCCTGCAAGCAAACACAGCAGTTTTTGGAATGACAGTGCAGAGCTCCTCATTGATGCCTCCTCATTTCTGTTGAGAGGGAAAGAGAATAGCCTCATCCTCACAGGAGGAAAGTCACTTTCCTAGAGCACTCTATCACCACAAAGTCTTAAAGGTGCCAAAAATGTACCATCTCACCTGACCCACAGCTGTGGTCCTAGTTTGTGCTGGGGAGGCAGGCCATAGCTTCCTGCTGCCTCCATTTTGCTAGTGGATGGGTTACTTTGCCAAGAATCACCATTTACTTCTACTTTCTTCACAACTTTCCCTGTAGTTTTCCAACACACAAACTCCACCTGATACAGCCTTAGACTCATTACAACATCTGAGACCTCACAGGAGAAATCCTCCTCCAAATTTACAGGGCTGGCTCAGAGACCTGCATACGAGAGTTATTTGTCTTTGAGAGCTGTGATACTTGGAGAACTGAGGAAGTTCTCCTTTCAGCTCTCCCACAAAGAAGCTTTAACAGACAACCCAGAAGCTTTGGTCTTTAGAGAAGCACCAAATACATCAGTAAAACTTGAGACCATGGCAAGAGGCTAAGCAGGGCTGTGACATTCATTCCTCCAGCTGCTGGTAAGGCTCCATTCCTACTAGGTCTCTGGATTCTCCATTGGATCATGGAGACAGTGATTCCCTTACTTTTGGGGTTTGTGTTTTTTTTTTTTTATTTGTTTGCAAGAACATCCTCATGAATTAATGTTATGAATTAATGTTATTTGGGTGAGAAAGGCAAGGCACTGTTAACAATATGCTCTGAAGTTGCTCTCATTAAATTCTACTGCATATTTAGTTTGACACTTTTCCTTGCTTAACAAGGAAGCTATTCTTCAGCTGTTAATATAAGGCACAAAGCACTAGGAAGCCAGTTTAACACTTGGAAGGGCCTTTTCAATAGCTATGCAAGAGGTCCCAAACAGCTCTTACTACTGAGAAGTACCAGGATCTTCTTAAATAGACCTGTCATGAAATAAAATGCTTGAGAGTCATGGGAGCACAGATAAGCATCACAGAGAACTTGGAAAGAAGATTCTTCCTCTCTAAGCAGCCTTAACCTCAGTAGTTCCCAGAGAGGGATTAGAGTGTTACCAAAAATGAGTCACTCCAAAGATGTCAATCAAAGCCAGGAACTAGGGATACCCAAAGAGATTATATTTTCTCCCAGCAGGCTGCTCTCCACTGCAATAGTGAGAAGCCATTGAAATCCATTATCTTTCACATTAACACTACACCAGTGGAAAGAGATGGTCCCTCACCACTGACAATGCAAATCATGTGTCTAATGCTGGCAGACAGATGGAAACATGGCTTTGAGACACACAAGTAACATGGTTGGTTTTCTGGATGGGACACTGAGCCATAACTCACTCATCTGGGTTTGATTCTTGACTTTGACCCCTGGCTACTCCCCCATCTCCTCTTCCTCCCTTCACTTCTTGAAAAAATAACACACAGCTCATCTATTTAGAGTGTCAAACCTTTGTGAAAGTCATTGTTAACCACAGAGCTCATGCGTCATGGTGCTGCCTTCTCAGCTGGAGCCCACAGAAATCAGAGAAAGTAAAGAGGTGGTAGACGCCCCATCCCTGGAAACACCCCAGGTCAGGCTGGACAGGGCTCTGAGCAACCTGATTTAGTTGAAGATGCCCCTGCTCATTGCAGGAGGTTGGACTAGATGGCCTTTAAAAGGTCCCTTCCAACCCAAACTATTCTATGATTCTCTGAAAGCCAAGGGCAAATTTCTGCATTGTGCCAGGCAGCACCATGTTCCCCTTAGCAGCGGGGCTGATTATCCAGCTACTAGAAAAAACTGCTCTGAAAAAGAGAAATGACTTAGCAACAGAGCTTGTATAAGATGAAGGTATCTTTTCTACTGAAAAGAAGGTATATTTGCATCACTAAATTATCTAGTTCTTATTACAGAATCAGGTTCTTTGACACAGCGCTCTCTCCACACTAATTTAGCTTATTACACTACGTCCAGTACTTGAACATTTGGCAAAAAGCGTCTCATGTTTTCTTTCCTGTACTGAGCTGCTCGGTGCGGAGACTTGCAAGTCCCACAAGAGTCAATCATCCAGCACTGTGCACAGTTGAAGTATTTGCCAGCCACTTCACCAGTCATCCAAAGTGACACCTACATGAAGGGTGGGTGAAAGACTCTTACCATAGGAACAATAATTTCAGTGTTTTCCAAGGTTTTGTTTACTTTTAAAAGTCCAGCCCAAATAGCTCCAACCTGATCCTGGTGAAAGCTGTGGTAGTTTTAACATTTGCTTTTGTTTTAGCAAGAACTGGACCCATCTTTATCACCCATGAAAAACACCACAATAGCTGCCTTGGCAGATTATCACATTGGTAGCCCTGAACTTTGAGATCAGAGAGAAAATCTCCAAGACTGCAAGCTCAAAGACAACCAGATATCACTGGATGCCATGCTGGCCTAAAACTTATCAAGTGGACTGGAAACAGATCTGTTCCTTCCAAGATCCTATTACGGCTTCTCATTACATCCAAAGGACGGAGAGCATGAATGATTTAACTGGAGAATTATGGACAGTCACTGTTAATGAACATTAAGGAAGAAATTAGTTAAATTTCTCAATGATTCCTTCTCAAGACTGGAAGATATTGTGGTGTCCTCCCAGTTTTAAAGGTACATTTTAAGACTAAATGTGGCCAGTTTGACCTAACTGATCATTGGCAATGGCATTCAGCAGTGCATGAGGCCTGTAAAGATGGATAAGAGAGAAGGATTCCTCTTAGGAAAAGTTTCTAGTTCTGCTCTGAGCCTTAGGAAAACAAATTGCAAAGCAATACGGAACATTATCAAATACCTAGAAGGAAGACTCAGACTACAGCTTCTCAGGAAGATCAAGCATCTCATAGGCACTGCAAAAGGAGGCTTATTTGCCTCTCTACTAGCTGGAAGAAGAGTACCTGCCAGCCCAGAACCCTTTGCACAACACCCAATACCAGTGAAATCACAGGCGCTCGGCACTACTCCTCCTCAAGCCTGAGCAGCTGGTGTAGAACAGGTCACCATCACCCACTTCCAGGATCTGGCTACTCAGGTAAGTACCAGATGCCCTTCTAGACTACTCAGACTTCCTGCAGTCCAAGCCTGAAGACAAAAGGCATAGGACACAGAAAAAAGGCAGCTTTGTACCTGATTGGGATCATCCCTATCATGATGAGTGGGAAGATCATCTTCATGTAGGGCAATGGTGACATGCCGAAACCACAGAGGATGAGGAGCTGCAGAACCTGCAAGCCGGTGAAATAGTGGATCTTCCTCTGGGGCACTCTGCGGATGTAATGTGTCGGAGGATAAGCAGTCTGGGAAGAGAAGAATTACACGTTAGACATGCAATGACCTGGACTCGGGCTGCACAATGTGGCACAGGCTTTTGAACACAACAGCTTTAAGGAAGTCATCAATCTATACACACACAGAGTGCATCATCAGAGCCCTTAACAGGTTCAACAGCTGAATGCAGGACCTGCAGGGTTAAAGTAAGGGCCTTAGACCACAGCGTTGGCAACAACATGTAGAAGGTGACCGAGCACTAGAAAGCTGGAGAAAAGACACACTACACAGTTAAGATTGCCTTTGGGAACATCTGGAGTGCAATAAAATATCTTGATAAGTACAGTAATGAGATTCCCCTGAGCAGGATTATCAGGGCTTTGCAGCAATATGTGAAGTGCCTGTAGAGGTGTGCAGGGGGTGACGATAAGCAGATGCATTTGGGTGTCATTACTGCTGGACGGTTTCTCCACCTGAAACCCAGCTCCTCATTATTTTATACCCTTCTGTTCTCTGCTGACCAGACTCCATGCTTGCCCCTGGTAGTCCTATTTCTTGGTTGAACCCCTGTAAGGGAAGACCAGGAGAAGAGACTGGGGAGGTGTGGGAAGAGGCTGTACTCAGACTGCAGTGATTTTATCAACTCATATAACCTATTCATTTTTGAGAAAGGAAAAAAGTGACATTAATAGGCTAAATATCACGCGTGGTTTCTTTTGACAGTTACTTGCTCATGTCTGAGCACAGGCTTTGACTCATTGTCTATACATCAATGAAGAGTATGAGCGACTGTCTGCTGGCACTGATACAGACTCAATGGATTTCAGATTGTGCCATGACTCATTAAAAGCTTTCCAGAAAAGGGAGATCTCCATATTTGAGAATACTTTTTAATTTTCCAAACCAAAGCTTGGAAAATTCCACACATAATTTGTACTAAAACCAGAAGTAATATTCCACATACATCAGTGACTACTCAATCCTCATTCAAAAATTGACATGACAAATGTAATCTTTACCCGGATTTCACAGTTTTAACCTCTGGGATGTAGTATTAGAGATCAGAATAGATTAGCAGAGATGAGAGCCAAATGTTGGGCTTAAGCCCTTGACCCTTGTTACATAAGAGAAGGTGAGCTGGAGACTCACTATTGCTCCCAGGTACTGCCTACACTGCAAACTAACACCTTCCTAGCACTTGTGAGAGAGATGGCTTGAAAACACATCTTCCAGATTTGTTTTCATCCCACATCAGAAGGGTTTCAATAATGCAAGTAATTTCATTCCAAGTTTAAAATCCTATCTTGTGCTATTTCGTACAAGTCAAAATGACAGTATAAAATATAGCAAAAAATTACCGGTTCTGAAGCTTTGTTGGGGAAAATCAGAGATCACAATTTACTGACATTATGCATGTGCTTTTCAATATTTTTATTATTTTTAAAATGCATGTACTCTGCAGCTGACATTATCACAGTTTAAAACTTATGAACAGCCTACGTTCAGTGAGCAACAGTTTCTGCAACTGTTTCTTTTAAAGAGGCATTGTTTGAATGTGCTTTTGGTTTGTACTCCACACAGTTTAAGGGGTATCTTCACTAGCAGCAGCTGCTCTGGCTTCATTCATGCACCCACTTTTGCCTTCTGAAGATAGGGGCTCCACAGCAATTCTTAGCAGACTGAAAGAAGGATTATATCAGAGACATTGCTCTGCACAAGAAAGCTCAAAAGTTTGTGGCAGGGAAAGGCAATGCAGAAAGCAATTTATGCAGAATTTGAAAGACAGAAAAAATGCAGTGCAGTTCTATGAACAATTCAGCTACCACCTTTTTTTAACCCAACAATAACCATGCCACTTTTGTTATCTGACACTGCATTATGCTCCTGCTCATTTGTCCACTTTAATGCAAAAGACTTCTATCACTCATGTCTCAATGGCAGCCAAACTAAACTAAAGACATCGAGTTTTCACTCCCTCTTTGCAGACAAAGGTGAAAGGGATATGCAAAGTGCAGGCTGGAGCTGGAGATCAGTCTCCTGAGAACATGGGTTTTGGAGGTAACTCTATTCCCAACACCAGTAGCTTTCCATCAGTTAGCTCCTGGCACAGTTTGGTGCTAAGGTTGTAAATACAATTTCCTTCTCGTGTTCCACCAGGACAGTGCCCCAGTCTGTGTACCTGTTCTTTGAGCAGGAGAGCCACCCTTTCAAAGAGCTGGTTCCCATCAATGGAGGTCAATGCGATGTACAGAAAGAGGCCATAGAGGACTGGCTTTGGGATCCACTGGAGAGGGAAAGGAAGGAGCAGAAGCGAGAGGCCAACCAAGAAGTTTGCCACTAGACTTGTCAGGCGGGTCTCCTTCACACTTACAATCCTGAAACCAAGAAAACAGGGGTTAGGGGAGTAGGATAATATCCCAGTATCCATATAAGCTTATTGCTGGGGCTCACTATTCCCCATAGGTGCGGGACACGTGCCGCTTGGGAAAGGAAACTCATCTCCACCGCACTGAGATCAGCACTTCTGGCCCCATGCTGACACTGAGAAGGCAGAGCTCTGCTGGATCCAGGCCAGGCACTTAATCCACAGCTTAAACAGAGCAGCTGGAAAAATGCCAAATTCCCCTTCTGCAAAGCTCCACCGATCCCATCCTGAACTAAATTGCCCTCTAAACTAATTCTGTTTAGCACATTCCAAAAAAAACCCAGGCAAGAATCTTCCTTCTGGGCAGTAATCCTTTCCTCGATTTACCCAGCGCATATGCAATTGGCTTTTATCCAAAAGAAAACTCATTGACTTCTACGGGAACTAATGAACCTCTTGTAAAAAAAAAAAAGTCTGCACACTCTTGACTGCGAGTCAGCATTTTTGATGTATACGAGGATCTCCTTGTTTATATGGAAGGGAATGCTGAGAGCACTATGCAGGGAGCTAGAAATTTAATTCTGCTGTTGATAATAGCAGTTGTACTGCAAATTGCCGATTACAATGCAAAACATGTAATTAATTAATGCAAATTTTCCAGAGCTGACAGACCACAGATTGATGGGGGTTTTTTTATGGGGAAGAGATTGACAAGAAAGCACGCAGAAACTTTCAGAGACTACTTGGGGGGGTGAGGAGAAGTTGCTTTTTTTTTTTTTTACCACTGGAACTAAATCTGTGGTCATCTCATTCTAGTTTAAAAAAAACAACAACAAACCAGAAACAACAGGAGGAAAGAAAACCCTCATCTTCCAAAACTACTTATAAATAGAGAAGAGGGGGATTCCTAACACAACTTTTTTTGAGAAGATAAATCCACCAATTCAGTGGATAAGCTAGTGAGTAAAAGCCCCTGCTATCAGGAGAAATTCTTGTTGACAGACTCTTTTGATGTCATTTGGTGGCCTCATTCCCTGGATGTGAGACATCATATTCCAAATTAACCCTGTACACAAAATACTCTGAGGATTAACACAAGAGCCAACCACAAGATCTATCAAAACACACTTCCCTCTTTACATACACACTACTAGGACAGAAGGTATTACAAAGTCCGAAAGAA
This sequence comes from Phaethon lepturus, assembly GCF_000687285.1. NCBI lineage: Eukaryota > Metazoa > Chordata > Aves > Phaethontiformes > Phaethontidae > Phaethon > Phaethon lepturus. Next base: position 88,828 of record NW_010511122.1, on the reverse strand, counting down.
GACTGCTTTGTAGTGAATTCTTTCAGTATTAAGTTTTTGAGAGTCTTGCTTATAAGTAAGATCAGGTTGAACTTCAAACCCATTTATACATTCAAGAGCATGATGAAGCTGTGGGGATGAAGGACCCTTCCACACAGAGAGGAGGAAAGGGTAACAGCCTAAGGCTTGCCCTCAGGATTTGGATAACATGGCAGAATTAACATGAGTGGTTGAGAGTCCTAAGAAACAACAGATATCATCATAAACAGTACACAAAGGCCTGAGGACAAGTCTTGAATTCCTTGGTGAATAACAGGGCAGGTCATACATATTATCCACGATTACTAAGAGAGAATGCGCAGAAGAGATGCAGGAGGTGTTAACCTCTAAGTAACCTCTCCTCCTCTGATTACATTTAAACAGCAGAAACTACAGCTTTCCTCCTTCCAAACAGATTTTGTTTGGATCCTCTTTGCAAGTCTTCTGTGTCAAGAGGTCCCTGCCAATGCCTAGAGAAGCCAAGGGAGAGTAAAGCACTTCACTGTTACCTGCAGACTGCTCTTGCCAGCCCTGGAAGAACTGGGCCATCACCTAGGTGGATCCAGTTTGGCACCCTTTTCATTGCCTCCAGGTCTGGATCACCACAGAACAGAAGTCTCCAAGATGACAGAGCCAAGCAGCTTAGGAGTGCAACCATAAGTGCTATTCAGAGTAATTTGACAGTCGTATAAGGAGTGGTCAGACTACTTCAGAGCTTCCAGATCCACTACGAG
>NW_010511122.1:74268-88045 GCF_000687285.1 Phaethon lepturus | reverse complement strand
GCAGGAATGAAAGGATGCACTAACTGATTTAGCTTCATTCAGGTACAGCAAGAGCTCCCTTGGCTTTGTCACTGGGCAAGTTACAGAGGAAGCATTTCTGCTATATCAGGCAAAGATCTAATCCACTGTTACAAATGCTCGTGACCTGCAAGCGTCAGTCCAAGCACGCACAAGTCCGCTAGGTTCCTTGCAAGTGAAGTCATGCAAACCAAAGAGCTCAGGATCAAAATTAGATACAAAGCCACCACATTTCAGTCAGATGTAAGTCTGCAAGTACAGAACAGCTCAGAGCAGCAGCCCTTTGGTAATGGATTTTTTAAATTAATGAAATTTTCCACTGCCATCTCTTCAGTGCAGTGATCGCTGCACCCCCAAGAGTGTTTGATCACATACAAGATGTGCTGCAACTACTACTGTCAGCTCCTGCTAATGCTACTTTAACTATGTTCTGATAAGAAATTCCAAACTACTTTAAGTTGCTCATAATTGTCCAAACTTAATATCTTTAAAACTGAAGTTTCCAGCCTCAAATTGGTCTTTTGCCAATCCCTAGCACTTTTCTTATTTCCAGGGTAAGGACATCAAGAACAGTCACATTAAGTCAACAGAAGAACTCCAGTAATTTGCATGTGTTCAGAATCTGGTTTGTCCCTTGAGGAAACAGCTCCAGAAAGCCTGTGCTGCAATGGAAGTGAAGTAATTAATGGAAATTAAAGAGCATAATCCAGCCTCATTTCTCCAGAATCCTTTACATATAGCTAGCACAGGATTAGCCATTCCCAACCTCCTCCACATGAGTAATGAGAGTTTATTTGCAGATTGCCACATGAAACTCAAGCGGTTACTCCACAGGGGAGAAGAAAATTTTGCTTTCATTGGACAGATATTTATTCTTGTTTATATCACCATTCTCACCAAGAGCTTTGATTCAAGTGCAGGAAAGGAGCCTGCCAAGGGAGCCAGCACTGAAAGAACTCCTGATTTTCTAACTCGGCTTCAGTACATTTCTTTATCAGCAGAACTGGCTAAGAGGAAAAGAAAGTAATGACAACAACATCGCTCAGAGTCTCCTGTTAATAGCTCTGTGCTTTGCAGAGAACAAAAAGCTTCAGTCTCAGAGGGAGTTCAGATAACTAGGAAATCCTCATTCCCTTCTTCACTCCCAATATCCAGTTCACAGCACTCATTTACGTACCTATTTGCCTCTAGCAGAGGAAGAGCTGTGCCGCAAGGGAACACTCTTAGTGAGATCAGGGCATCCCTCAGTCCTTTTTAGGATACTCACTCGAGCCATATCTAGGTTAGCATGGCCAAAGAGGAGTCTCATGCTCTTTTAGGGCAGCTGGGTGAAGGATCAGAGGACAAGGGCAGGAGGTAGTTCTTAATTCAGGCAAGGAACTGGACTGCATCAGGGAGAAGCCAGAGTGCAGAATAAAAACAGTGGGTGGCAAAACAGGAAAAAGACAACCAGGTATTAAAATTGACAACAGAATACACAGGAAGGAGGCATGGCGCATGGTTTCAAAGTGTAAATTCTGCATGTCACAAAGAAATGGAAAGCAGAGGTATCCCAGAGCAGATCATGGACACCAGGTGCAAGGGCATGGATTAAAATCCTACAGAACTCAAATTACTAAGTTGCTTTTTTTTTTTTTGAAATAGGGTTTAACATTTATTCAAGACAGATAGAGCTGTGGGAACAACTATTACCAGCACATACTAATGGGAATATGAGCCCAAGTGACTGTTTTCCCAAGAAAGGTCTGTAAAAGTGTTGCAGGGAGAGGGAGGACTCATCAATTTCCAGATGTGGAAGATGAAATTTGTTCTATCACAGACCCAAAAAGCAGCTGTGCCATGTTGGGCTGGGCCTGCTGGCACCAAGAACAGCATGAAGGCAAGACTGAAATTAAAAGACAGACCCACTCTGTCCCCCGAAGCAAATGACTGCTTAGCCTCATTTTTGATAAATGGAAATTCAGAAAATGGAAATCAAGACAGGATAATTAAAACTAATGGCATGTGAGTGGAAATTACCACTTCTGAGGTAAAAGCCCTCACCTGTAACATACTGAGATCAAACAGACCAAATAATCTCTGTTCTGGAGGAGGTTTCATGAGAGATTGGGTTAATTTTTTTTAAAAATAGGTCTCAGATAAGAGTCTGTTGGACAACTCAGAACAGCAAAAAATGCTGGTTGCAAACAGAAAGCCGTGACCGGGGCATGGCTTCACAGTTGCTTTTGCTTAAAAACAAGAGAATTTGAATAAGCATCTCGCCTTCCCAAAACGTGGCAGAAGATGCTATGGGAGCTCTGAAATAATGCTGCATTTTTCCTGCCCTTTGTAATAACCACCAGACAGGTTTCAGGCAATGAATCAGACTGGATTTTTTCTGGTGAAGACATGTGGAAAGATCTGGCCAAAGCATCTCCTCAGCTTTCCACAAGGATAAGTCTGAAAAGGCCTTGGCTGACTCTTCCAGAAGACAATTTGCACCGTCGTGGGTGGAATCCCTGCAGGCTGCTGCCAGCCACTGATGAGAGGGCAAATTTGTGACTGTCCTAAAACAGGCACTTTGGTGAAGGGGGATGAAGCAGGGTCACAGGCCATGCTGGCTGGGGTGGCTTCGTTTGGTGCATCTCCCCTCCACCTTCATATCCTGCAGGTCTTCAAGACAGCTAACTCCCCAACCACATAACCCACCGTACCCAAAGGATTAGGAAACCACAAATGAAACCAAAGATCCAAAACAGCTCTGCGGTTCCTACTCACGTCTCATAGATGTGTCCGTTTTCAACCCTCTCCTCCACGTAGGCCAGGGCGCGGACATGCATCGGGGAGTGAGGGAAGGCAGCATGGATCCACGGGAGGCCGAAGACTGACAGCCCCGTATTAATCAGAGCAACAAGCAGGAGGTCCCAGTGATAAGCTGTTCCCTTCACCAACCTGAAATGAGGTTTTTGTTGACAGTAATTACACCTGGTGCAAACTGTAACAGGCTGTTCCTGCTTAACTGAACCCCAGCTCAAATACCAAATACCAACGTGCACTTCCATGCACAGAGTGATTTCACACTCCTCCTGCTTTACAGCCTGCGTTCCATGAACACGAAAGGTAATGAAACTCGATAGTTTGCTCCCAAAGCAGTCATCTCCGGGAAAGAACAATGCTGAACAGAAAGGCAACCCACTGAAATAACAGCCCATGAAAATTTCATCAGCATTTTGCCTCTACGTTTATTGCAGAGCCCACTCAAAATACACACATGTACCTGCTAGCAGAGTTCATGTGGGGAGTGGTTAGAAACCTGGGCATGGGTTGCCAAACTACTGATACTGAAGTTTCCCACTCATCTTGTTTTTAAACCTGATCTCTCTCCTTCCCCACAAACAGAACATGTGTTCCGTATGCTGCAGTAATCTCCTAATTATGTAATTGCTACTGCATGATAAGAAAAATGGGACATGAATTCATTAAGATTCAGCTCCTCCTTAGCAGTCAGCCAAGGAGATATATTCCTAACTTCAGTGAAAGTAGGGTAGCCTCCCCATTTTGTTTGTTAGGGGTGGGGGAAACTGGCAGCCTTCAAGGAAGCTGGCCAATTTACACTCACTTTGCAAGGACTACACAGAGAGCAACTGAACTCGCATCTACTTTAACCTTGCCATTTTTGCACGGTCTGCCTCTTTCCTGAATATACCCATCTGGTACCAACTGCTCAGATACTGCAAGTAAAATTTAGAAAAAGGCTGGGGAAGGATTCAGCTCTCAGACTTTGATACCTAACTTAAAGATCTATAGCTGTGTTTCTGCCTGGGCATCAGAGCAGACAGCAGTTGTCACCCTGACACAACACAAGGGATCAGCTGAATTGTTCTCCAGGCACCATCAACTGGAAAGGGAGCACCATTTAGGTGTCTTAATGCCACCCAAGCAAGCTCCATTCAATACCTACGCAGAGACTTGGAGCCATCCAAGATGCTCTAGGACACGAGATGCATGGAGCTTAGAAGACATGACCCAGCACATGAAGATCTATGCCTAATGTCTATCTCAGAGCAGCAGATGCCATTGTTTGGGCAGCAGAAATCTTGGGTGGGGTTCAGTTTTGGAACAAAACGACTTGTCCCACTGGAAGTGCTCACCTCCATTGACTGAGGAGGCCACAGGGTGACTAGGTCAGGTAGATGTCTACATTGCAATGCCTCTGAGGCTGGAAGGTGCTGGCAGGAAGGGTGGGATTGTAAACACATTTCCTGTGTTGGCTCACCCTTTGAAAGCACTACCCCTGCTCATGTGCTGCTTTCTCAGAGCAAAGGCATCTCCAGCATCCCCAGTGTTATCATTTGATTGTCCTGTCTGCCCTTTTCAGAGAGCTTTTTATGTACAAAGGCCATATATCTAACAGCAGCATCATTTTAGTCCCCTTGGAACACTGGTCTCTGCAGTCTTGCTGTGGCCACTGGTCACTCCTGCTGTGACCAACGGATAGGCTCCCCTGAGCTTGTCTAGCTTAACACACATAAAGACATCTAGAATGCCTTATCCTAGGTTATTTTCATAGTGCCTAGCCAGCCTAGTATTCCTTGGACTGTCCCATAAGCTTGCTGTGATTATTCTTTACTAAAAGCACATCAGTGTATTTTCAGGCAAGCATCATCCTTTCCCTGTTTTTTTTCTACATGAGGAAATGCATTTGGTAAGATGAACAGCACGTTCTCCATTTGGCTGGTATAGACGATGGTATTTTTATTCTGTGATGGTATCACAAACAGAAGGTGTCAAATCCTAGTTTTTCCATCTCTAAAAACCCATGCCCTGATACCTGATCAGCATAAGCTCAGCCCTGTAACAAAGCATTATGAAAAACACTATGAAGAACTCCAAAGAATATTTTACATTCTTTAAAGTTACCCTAGTGGAAAACACCAAAAGTTTAGAAGAAACTCATATTAGGAAAGAGATGACCCACTTACATTACATATTTATGCAACACTTTAAGTAAAGGGATATAATAAAGATAAGAAGAAAAAAAAATCAAGTGGTCAAAACCAAATTAGTATAACTGAATTTGAGCTTGTCTTCTCTCCCCTAATTCAGTGTCACTCCAGCTACGACATAGAGAATGCTAATGCATGTTATGCAAGGAGAGAACCCTCCCACACATTACATTAGCAAAAAATCCTCTGAGACTTGGTGGTTTCCCTGGAAAAAGTCATACACGTTCATTCTTGATATCATATCTGATTGCAGTTGGCACAAAAACATCAGAGGGAATATTTTAACAGTGCAACATCTCAACTCAAGTGTGCACATAAATCAGACCTATCGGACAACAGACATACTGCTTTACTTCACTTCCATCTTTTCAATCAGAGACTAAACAGCTCCAAACACGTTTTTTGTGACGCTCAACTACAGCATATCATGCAAAGACATTTGTGCAGGTCATTGACTTTTCATTTTCAAAAAATTCTCTACACTGCAAGAGCAATTCAAATGTCCGTATGTGTCAGACACTCCCTAAGTATCTAGAGGTACATCCACAAGAACTCAAGCCACACAAAATATCTACATAACATTCACACATGGACAAAGAAACAGGCTGAGGTGATGAGCACATTGATACTTTGCATTTTTTATTTACTGACACAAAACTGTGTTTTGGGGATAGGGAGGACTTAAGCAGTAGAGTTACTTTCATCTGTGACAACAGAAGTTCTGAAGAACACGTCACAGAATCTTTGAGTTGGAAGGGATCTTTAAAGGCCATCTAATCCATCCCCCTGCCATGAGCAGGGACATCTTCAACCAGAGCAGGTTGCTCAGAGCCCCGTCCAGCCTGACCTGGGATGTTTCCAGGGATGGGGCATCTACCACCTCCCTGGGCAGCCTGGGTCAGGGTTTTACCACCCTCATAGGGAAAAATTGCTTCCTTGGATCTAGTCTGCATCTGCCCTCTTTTAGTTTAAAACCATCACCCCTTGTCTTGTCACAACAGGCCCCACTAAAAAGTCTGTCCCCATCTTTCCTAGAGGCCCCCTTTAACCTGGCAGCTGCAATAAGGTCTCCCCAGAGCCTTCCCTTCTCCAGGCTGAACAACCCCAACTCTCTCAGCCTGTCCTCATAGGAGAGCTGTTCCATCCCTCCGAGCATTTTTGTGGCCTCCTCTGGACCCGCTCCAACAGGTCCTGAATATCTTTTCTGATATTCAGACAAGCTTTAGACAAGTATTGCTGCAAAGAGGCTTGAGGACTTCCCTCCACAGAAGAAAAGTACCACCAAAAGCATTACCTGTTCTCTGGGGCATTTGTAAGCGATGCCACGATGTTCTGCTCTATGAAGAAGAGCATTGACAGGAGGAACCCCAGCCCCATGGCACTCATCACTGACCCAATGGAGAGGGACTGGACTGGCGCCAGCACAAACAAGCTCTCAGATGGGTTGTAGTTAAATTTGGACACTGGAAGGAGGAAGGGAATAATGTTAGGAGGCACCTTCTTGTCCAACCATCCATATGGACTCAAGTAATGTTTTACCCACACCACGAACTATTGGGAACCAACGCAGCAACCCAGGCGTGACGCTCTGGCATGTGGGAGCCAGAAGGCCATACAAGACAGACTCATCTGGCTGTTTCAGTTTATTTTTTCCCCTCCATCCTCTTCAAAGTTGGCTGCCATCCTGATTTGACAGATTACTGCTAGTTCTAGTGAGGCATTATATATATTTGAGCAAAACAAAAGAGCGAAACTTGTTTTCCACAGATGCGAGGTGTTTTTAGATTAGAAAAACCTTACTTCCAACTAGCAGTATATTCCTCCTCCTCAGCTAATCAACTGACAGAGGTGGTTTAAAACTTCCTCATATCCAACAAGCCGTACAAGACATTTTAGTATAAAATGTCCTTAATTTCCTACCATCGGAAGAAATCCATGGCTAGGAATAAATCACACATGAATTACAAAATGACATGTGGCCAACTGGATGGAATGTCCATCACAGAAAAAAGCCATTTCTTATTTGTTTCCATACATTTCCTCACATCACCCACCCACGTCACCACAGGACAATGCAATTCCTGTCCCCATTATCGCTTCCTGATATGGAAAAGCTGATCTATTTGGCCAATGAATGGTGTCTCATTTTTAGATTTCCTTGTGTAACTTAGAACTGCCCAGATGCTCTGCACCATTTCACCTAAATTAGGAAAACGTAAACTGGAGACAAAGAGGACAGACTGGGATCATCAACTCTACATCTGTATGACTGGCAACAACCCTTCCTGCCTGCTAATTACTCTGTGCTTTGTTCTTTGCCAGAAATTGTTGATCCTCTTAAAGTACGTATCTCTTACAGGAAAGTTACATTGAAATGAAAAGCTCACTGGAATAATTTATCTAGAGAAAAAACTTCACTCAGCCTCATTTGATTAGGGTTTTGAATTAATTAAATATAATATTGAGGAACTCTGAGCTCGTGGGGTGGTGGGAGGTACATACAGTATTTTTGAAATTATATGGATGAACTTTGCTATTTTTTAGCAAAATCTTCCTAGGATTTAATTTTGCTTTTTCAGATACCCTAAATAGCTTCCACCAGTATTCCAGAGAATAAAAATGTAACTTACTTTCAATTTCCTTGAAGATATAGGAACCCACAACAGAGAAAGTCAGAACTGAAATCGGTAAGGCACAGTCAGACAGAATTTCACGTACTCTCGCATGCAAATACGGGCTGCAATATAAAGACAAAAAATTTCCATCAACACCACACTAGGGACGATTGCCCAATACAGATAACATTAGGCATTAACACGTGAAAATTCAGTCCCATCTTGCAATTCTAAAGAGATACTTGGAGTGCAGAATTAGCCTTTAATTCAGACCTAAATCCTCAGGTATCTATAGCCTTTGAAGGTTGATGAATGCATAAGCAAAACCCATAAGCAAACAAGAACAAGATGCAAGCTAGAAAAAAAGTCCTCCAAGCACTGATTTGTGTCTCATTTCTACTTTAGTTTAATTGCTTACTCAAGCGTTTCAAATGAGTTTTATGGGCAATAGGAGTAAAACTCAAGTTAGAGCTGAGCATTTGACAACCAAGAGCACACTGAAGGTACATTTGCAGTAGACCTTCCAGCACCATCAGGGATTTTTGCCTATTTGGGGAGTGTTACAGGCGTTCCAACATGAAATACATAGTTCACCCAAAGCTTTCTAAAAAATCACTTGCAACGCCAAGCCAAATACGGAAGGGCATCATCTAGTGACTGAACATTTTGTTGTGCTGCTAACATTTTCCAAGTGGCTAGCCAAGTTCATCTCTGGCTTTGGCTTCCACTGCCACTAATGGAAGAATTCCACCCGATTTTTCAGGGTTACAGAATGAAGATCTAAACCATTAGTGATTCCTCACAGATAATATGAAATAATCAGTAGTCTGAGCTCTAAGACTGAAGTAACTCACCTTTTCTTAAACTGATAGAGCGTATGACCAAGCCAAAGGGTACCCAACATCAACATGAGACTAAGGACGGCAGTTTCACGTCCATAATGCACATCATGCGTGCCTGTTTGATTCTCTAGGGACATGGATCTGCTCACTGATGAATTCATCAAGAAGGTGGTATTGATGCCGAGGCTTGGAATAGCATCAGTTCGTGCTTTTTCCAAGTAACTGTCTCCTGTGCGCCCATGGTAGTAATATTTCTTAAAAACTGTACAAACAACCAACAGGCAAGTATTAGGATAGGTTTGTGACAATCAAAGCAAGTAAAAATAAAGTGGCTCGTTCTTGCTTGATCATGCAGTATTAACGTTACGCTTCATTAGATTAGTAGCTCTACCCCTCAAACCAGTGCAAAGAAATCAGGAGAGCTGCTTCTCTTATAAAGACAGTGCTTTACAAATTTATTTTAACAGTTGAAAGTTAAACTGATCTGAAGGAACACGTATGAACTGTAAGGATTTCCAGTGCTAATTATTTATGTGATTTTGTTCCTAGCACTGGAATTACTGCTCTTAAATATATATATATATATACACACACACACACACATCCCTACTTACAGCAGCCTGGTAAACAAATTCCATCAGGATCTCTGAGAAACATTAAGAGCAACCAAGCTGCACAGATCCTGAAGTGGACTACAAAGTGTACAGTAATTTTTCCTCCAAGGCTGGTCCAAATTTTAAAGAGAAATGTTGATGATATGCAAAACCTGGCTGAACATTTACATTTACACTGCAAATCGAAATAAGAGTTACACAGCACCTGAAGTAAACCTGTACAAGTGAAACACCCAGTAATGCCTCTGGAACTGTCCATAAATGTATTAGGTTAGGTCCATTTATATAAGTACTTAAGTTGTAAATACACTCTTGCTCTGAGCATTTAGACAGCTGTGTTCCCATTTCTATGGCAATGTCTGGCTTCAAGCATGTAAACGTGGTGTTGGGATGATTTCACCTCTTTTGGGAACAAGAGCCTGAGGTGCCACAAGGAGCAAGTAAAAACAGAAGATGGCAACTGGGCTTTGCAGCCTTGATACTCCCATGTTATGTGATCGGATGGCAGCAGGCAGCACCTGCTCTCCCCCCATACCGATGGGGAGGTACAGGAGGATGGAAACCACCATGTCAGAGCTTTGCAGTCCCCTCTACCTTTCTTTGCTTTAGTAAAAATATCACTTCAAGCTTTGCATAAGGAACCTCAAAAATTTAGGGCAAGACCATCCTCTTTAGGCAAAACCACAATATTCTGAAGCTTAGGCTACACTGCTCCTCACAATATTTTCCACCACCCCCAAATAATCAGGTTTCCAAAAACCCCAAGCACCTCAGCTTTTTCATCTGCAGCAGCTACAGGGACAACAGGCAAAACAAACTAATTCTAAATGTTTGAAAGCTAGCAAAACAAACTGTAAAAATTCTTGAAAACACACTTGATATTTGCAACCACCTTGAATTTGGCCAAAGCACAGTTTGTAAAATGTGAACCCTAATGTAAAATGCCCAAAGTTTAATTGTGCTGCTGTTTCACCACTGGTAATAAACCTTCTTGTACCACCATTTATGTATTAAAAGGAGTCTGGGCATTTGACAGATGGATGAGGTCAATAGGGCAGGAAGGTCACAAGAGAAAAAACCTAGTTACTTCACATTCAATACTTCTGTACATAAATTTAAAGATAATAGAAGGTTTACAGGTCAAGATTTAACCTTTCAATTTGCTCTCAGTAGCAGCCAGAAATTAGGAGATCATTGCACCTTTAAAGCACAAGAAGGGTTCCTCTAGTAAGGAGCAATCTCATTACAACCTCCGTCAGAACGGCATATTTCTGCATCACGTGCTACGGAAGAGGCTCTGCTATCATTTCCTCCCTCCATCCTCACAGCTGTATCCAGCCCAGGCAGGACACCCACCCCTGCTTCGCAAACAGGTAAACCGAGGCACAGAGCACTGCCGTGACCTGCACACCAGCACAGAACAGGTTGCTGGAAGATTTGCAGTTTCCACCTCTGAACGTTAAAGGACACTTTTGTCATAACAAAAATCATTATGGAAGTATTTCCTGGGGATTAGCAGCTGGCCGGGGCTAAAAGCCTGTTCACCATCTCAGCTGACCTTAAGCATTTCTAAGTCCTAGAGACACGGACAATTACTGAGCATATGATAAACCGACAGCACGTGCAACCTGGCAACTATGCAGACTGTATTTGCATGCTTCCGTAGTTAGACTTGGACTTGAACAAATAAGAAACAAGTTAGTTTTTTGGGGGTCGTGTGGATTTTCTCAATTTCCCCATGCTTGGTTATACTGCAATAATATGTTTAGGGCTAAGCACATCTTTGGTGCACTGTGTTCAGCCTGACTACATCTATGTACCTCTCAGGCTGCAATTCAATTTGCAGTCACCTCAAAACCAGGTAGGATTGCTCCACTCAGTCCTGGATACAGAAGAAGAAACTTTGACTTTACTCTTGTATTTTAAGTTAAATACATTTAGTTAAAGCAATGAGAACATGCCAAGATGGCTAGTGGAGGCCTTTTGTCCCGCACCACAGACTTGCTATAAAGTATTTGATTCCTGCAAACGCATAGTTCGTTTTTATAAGAGCTGAGTGAATCTTGTTGCCCACATTCAGAGAGAGCAGCAAAGCAGGTGGTGCCCTCGCTGAAACAGAGCCGTTCTCAAGCCTAGTGCATGCTCAAGTTCCCTCCAACAACATTAACTCGCTTTGTTTGCTTCAGCCGGTTCACCGCCGTTTCCTGCAGAGTGCAGATGTCAAGATCAAACAAACACAGCTTCAGTGGCTGGGCCACATGGCAAAAACAAAGTGTCACCGGGATAGCGCGAACGCACATGGCTTGATTCCTCTGTACAGTAATTGCATCCCTCCCCCCTTCTTTCCTGCACATGTACCTTGCAAAAAAATCAAGGCTATGAACAGACTGAGGAAATCATATCTGAGCAAGAGCAGCATGTCCCCTGGCACTCGGGAAGCCCAAAGCTGCTGTCAGCTGGCTAGCCATTACCAGGACACATTTAACAGCATGGAGAAGGTACCAGCTTTCTTTCCCTGCTCAACCAAAGTTTTGAGGGGGAGATGGCAGCAGCAACCTCCTACAAAACAGGAGGGGAAGAAGAAAGATGAGCATGCAGCCATGAGCTGCACTGGTGTCATGTGTTTAAATATGAACACTGGGAGGGTTAAGGATAAAGCCTGTGCCTGCCAGCATCAGCACCCTTCTGCATCTGGGAACATGGCTGAACCTGGGGTCCCATCTGTTGGTGCACCAAACAGTCCCAGATGCAGCTCAAGCCAACATGAGCTGGCAAACAAGCAGAGTGTTGGTTTGATTTTATTACCTTTGTTCCTATAAACTCAGCCCTTCAAGTACAAGGAATAATTTAACTAATTACACTAATTAACTACCAGGATCCTCTGTCCCCACTGCAACATTCTGAGGTATTACTTGCATATTCCTGAAAGTCTGGCAGCTGAGATCAACGGATGCTTTCTGTACCTTTAACCTGCACCTCATTCCCCTGCTATGGGAAACCAGCTTCTCCTTCACCAACCTTTATCTAAGCAGGATGTTTGAAAGATGTCGGCGTTGTACTGAGAAAACAACAACTCTGATTGCACAATCAAAGCATATGCCCAAGGATACAAATTAAGGATTCCCAATGAAGCGAGAAATTATCTCACTTCAAATTGCTTTGCAGTGTCAAACCTGCCCTTTGAAGGTGTCCCCCTTGCATGCAAGATACTATAATGAGCCAAGCCTGAGAATCTTGAAAACAAGGGATGGGTGCAATGCGCTTAGATATGTCCTGAAGGATTTCAAAGGATAGCCCAAACTTAGGGCTGTTGGACAATAGGTCATTAAAAACAACAAGGAATGCAGACTTGGCCAACTCCTCACTGGAGTGGAACAGAACGGATGCCATTCACATGGCATTTCTGCTAGCATCTTTCACCTTCACAAACACCTTCTACCAAGCCTGATCAGGAGGAAGAAAGATGCCAAAGAAATCTGATAAACCCAAGGCTGCTCATGGATACTCACCTAGAACTTAACCCAGAAGTGGGGACCAAAGTGGTTGGAAAGGGCAAAATAGCTTCAGGAGCATGCTGAAAGGCACTGCAATCCTTATGTTGGGTTTCAGAGCTCACATGAGAATGGGCAATCTAAACCCATCTTTCAACTCCCCTCCATGTAGTTTTAATAACATAACAAGGAAAGAGGTCTAGATACACTGTGTTCAAATTGGACTTTTTTTTACCAGGATCAGAGACTGGTATCAGGGGAAGACTTTCACAGCAACATTAATATGGTTCTCCATTTGTTAAGACACTAATTCTATCTCAGAAAACTGAAATTTGAGATGATAGAAATTCTGCATATCCAGGTAAACTCCTGACACAGGGCTGCTTCAATCTTACACACTTTTTTCCTGAAGACCCTGAATGAACATGGAACAAGCAAACATCATGCATATTTGCAGCCTTGTATTTCCCTTTGACAAGGAAGCAAAGCAGAGATCTGCACTGAAAAGCGTTGTTGCAAGACTTACCTTTAATAATGCCTTTGAAAGCATCAAGCACAAATGTGATGGATATAAAAAGTGCAATTATTTCTTCTGTTGACCTGTGAAAAAATCCCAGGAATTATTATAGCCATTATCAAAGTCTGCATTCAACTCCATTCAAAGGAAAATCAGCATATTCATGCATTTACATGAAAATATACCAGTTTTATTTAAACTCCAACTCAGGAAACAAAACCCAGTGAATCTTTAAAAGCTTCTTTCAAGCTGGAACAATAAGCTGAAATGATACTAGCCTCATCTCACAAAATACATTTTGTGGCAAGTTTGTAATTAAGGAGCTTGTGGAATGTATAATTTTTCCATTTGCTGAGTAATCTGATCAAAATATGACTTCTTGAGAATAGCTACCTTTTAAAGAGCTTCATCAGAAGACTTAAATTAAACAGGGAGTACATCACAAGGAAAAAGCTGTTCCACAGCCCAATCCAGGCATAGAAAGCACTGAAATCCAAGTTGTAGTCGTCACAGATTCCTTGGATGACTGCAAAAATGAAGCATTCATGTGTCAGATTAAACTTTCGTCATTACCACCCTGTGATTCCCATTTGCTTGATGGCAAAAAGAACCAACGCACTTACAGCAGATAGCATTAAAACCCTGTTCTTACACTCCTGTATTATGAATACTGGACCAGCCCAAATCGTTCTCCT
>NW_010511122.1:59046-74237 GCF_000687285.1 Phaethon lepturus | reverse complement strand
CCCTTCTTCTCCACTAGAAACAGGGAGAAGCACTTGGAAAACTTTCTGCCACACAGCTCAAAAGCATCTCCCCTAAGAATAAAGGCCACAAAATCAGCCTTTGGAATTCGCTCTTGCTGACATTTCAGGGTGCTGTTGAGCAAGGAATCTCATACATGCTTTTGCACCACGTTACCTCAGTCACTGCATTGTAGACAAAACCTAACATCTTAAACCTTTCAAGTTAGTCATAGCCCATCTGATTGCTTCTACAGATGTGGAGTTTGCTCCTTTACACCTCTGGCTCAATAATACCAGCTTGCAGCCATAACTGGAAAGCTATTGACCACCCCTTAAAAGACCAATTAAAAAACCCCAAAAACTTTATCTCAGGCTCTTATCCTCAAGTTGGTTAAATGTAGCCACATGAGAAAACCATCAGATGAAGATTTCTTCCTTGAAGCAGAAGAAATGCTTATTCTCACAAAATGTTTTTTTCTATGCAAGATGATTCCTTTAGAAACCAACTTTAACTAAACTTGAATCAAATTCCTCCCCTCTCCCTTAGCACCAGAAGCAGCTCTTTAGTATTGATTAAACAAACGCAACTAAAGCTCCAACAGGATTGCAAGGTTCTTGTACAAAGTCCCATTCCAATTGCAATCACATCAGTCTCCCAATGCACACGTTTAATAGACTTACCATTAATGTAGAGTGCTAAAGGAGCCGTAGTTAGGAGTACAACTAGAGGTTGCCCCGAAAAGAGTGCGTAAAGCAGCCCTCCAATACATTGGCCGACGATGGTCTTCTGCACATCTATGAGTAATTAGGAAGGATTGAAACAAACAGGGTTTTAACCATCACCTCCCTGACCAGGAGGGAGCATTCACAGGGCATAGAAGCCAACTGCTAATGAGTAAGAGCAATGTTTAGAGGGTATAGGGGTAAGACATTGTGAAAGTAAGAAGTGACCCTTTGCCAGCAAACTTGTACCAATAATTTGGAATGTCATCAGGTTTCCCGACATTGAACTATGAAAATTGAGCAGGCTTTTTGGTTTGATTTGGCTTTTTTGGGGGAGAAGTGGTAGTTGTGCTTCTTTTTTTAAAAATTATTTTTTAATTTTATATAGCTATGAAAACATAACAAGTGTTTTTGGAGGCCTTCAGGACACTATTTCAGCTAAGACTCCCATGAAATGTAATAGCAGTACAAACTGCTTCAGGGACACAATTGGGATAGAGCAAAGCATTGTCTGCTATACCAGTAGTTTGGATACCGGCAATCAAATTCAGTTCAAAAGCACAGGAGCTTGTACTAGGAAAAGTGTGCATAAACAATTATGAAGTGAGCATCATTTAAACATACAGTAGCCTATATCTGTACCAGTCAAAGTACCCAAAGTAGCGTTCAACTTTTCCAGTCTTGAGAAAAGTTATGAACATAACATTATAAAAAGCCTTCAGTGGCGTTTGTTTTTTGTTTTAAATAAAAACTATCAAAACTTCCTGTGACCAGAGCTACTCAGTTTTTGAATACGTGGAATCCTATAACAGATACACAAAACCGATAAACTTACCAATAGCTCCTCTGGTATTTTCATCATTCAGTGACCCAAATGCAATGGATGGAAGGAGGCAGGCAAAATACAGAAAGATCATAGTCGTGATGTATTTTCCTATAGCTTTGTTGTTTCCAATAACACCTAGTGTAAAACATAACAAGTCATGTTAGTAGGGCCCATTTGTAAAGCACTGAAACAATACTCAAATCAGCCATATGTACTATTCTTTTCATGTTGAAAGGCAGAAGTAGAAATTCAGTCCACACTTTGTCTTAAACATATAGGTAGGTCTTTAACATTTGATTTTGCACAACCATGCACTTTTGATCACCTGCGATCAGAAGTAGAAGCACCAACATGCCACCAGACTGCTTCAACAGATGTTTCTGGCATGGCCAAAACAGGAAACACTGGAAGCCTTTTGTTCAGTATTGCCAGCCCCAAAAGCTTGGAAGAGGATGAAAGCAGAAACCGTAACTTTAGGGTTTATAAACCCCCCACGCCCTGCCTTTTTAATACCAACTTTATAGGTATTCTGGACTATGCCCCTAATGAGCTTCATGATGATCACTCGTCTTCACAACTCCTAATGCCTTGGGCAGGAAAACATGAAGCACTTCATTTTTCCCCAGGCAGAAATCTAAGGTTATAGGCTTGAATCAATAATATGCTATGCTGAGCCAATTAGTGCTAGCAGACTTACAAAAACAAATAGCACAAGAGGTCAGGAATGCGTACATTGAGAATTTTGCTTTTAAAAAAAGCCCTTCTGAAAGAAGGGTTTCTTTCTTTTCCATCCACTCATCCCCTCTCATCTCCATCGGAAAAAACACACCAGGCCAAAACAAAAGCAGCCAGAAAGAGAATTAAAGTGTCATAATACGAATTTAAGGGCCTCTGAAGTAGTTTCCCTTCCCTTTCCTGTTTTCAGGCTGACGTCCATCCCCAATGAGCTCATATCACACAAGAGAAAGGCTGAGAGATGACAACAGCTGATACTGCTCAAGGAGAACATAAGTTTTGCCACAGAACAGCCTTTTCAGAGAGGATACACAAAAGAGCCTTTTCAAAGAAAACCTTGAAGCAGCCTTCAACCTGCCTGTGTCACCATCCTTGATGACGCTCCTGTTGCAAGACACTTGGACAAGCTCGGAGTTGCCCAATTAGCCTTTCTGGAAGCCTCCTGAGCAGTAATCTCACACACAGGCATCGATCTCTAAGCTCCGAAATGCCCATCTATCTAGGCCTTTTCTAGAATCAGCCCCATGCTGAGGGCTGATTCAACAAGCCAATGAGTTGAATCAGAGAAGGGAGCTCTCTGCATTAGAGGCTGTTGGTGCCACACTGAGAAAATCTGACATTGCCACAACAGACTAACTGTGTCACAGGAATCAAAAGCAATCACTCAGTGACTCTAGGATCATATACAACATCTGTTTTCTGTACCATTTGCAATGCAGAGATAAGGACAGAAGGAGAATGCAAAAATCAAAAATCAAAAGATGGTGTGTAATGAACAGGCAGCTGCATGAATAAAGGACACCTTGTCATGGTTCCTGTTTTCAGACACTAGAGGAACAGACATAAATAGGACTTCTGATACTCAGCATCCTCAAAAAAGGGATAGGGGCTGAAACTTGACAAGAGACATCTCAAGCATGCAAATATGAGCATGACCTTCCAGTAGTCATATGACCAGCTGTTTCAAGGCAGATTCCTTTCAATTTATTGTGAAGATTCAGAAACCACAGACCACATTCCTGACCACTCTTGGCAACCAAAGGGTCTGAAGTTTACTTCTTGCAGATGAAGCTTTCTCATGTGATCTTGAGTCCAACAGCTGCAGGCTCCTACCTCACACTCCCAAGTACTCAAGACCTTTAAAGAAAAGGAAAGACTTGGCAGGGCAAACATTGGACCGAGTGGTAGAGATGGTTACAGTAGTTCAGAGGACTCTGCACTACTCCAGAACACTGCTTTTTAGACAAGAGAGTCTTTATAGTGTGAAAGGTCAGAAGCAACAATTCTTTAAAGCTTTGAAAACATTCATAGAAAGATAGGCAACCAGGAGCAGAGAAGCAAGTTTAAAAAAAGTTTATTTTCTGAGAAAGCTACAGAAGAGATGAGGTGCTTTCTAGAAAAACTT
Organism: Phaethon lepturus; assembly: GCF_000687285.1. NCBI lineage: Eukaryota > Metazoa > Chordata > Aves > Phaethontiformes > Phaethontidae > Phaethon > Phaethon lepturus. Next base: position 70,548 of record NW_010511122.1, on the reverse strand, counting down.
CTAGGTAGATAAACTGTAAAAGGGCCTAAGGAAGGAAGAAGCTTTGAAAAGCATCACAAAAGCTCATGCATGGCTTTTAGTTTCAGCTTCAATCCTTGCAAAGCAAGCAGGAGTCCTTGCTCATTATGGAGGTCCTTATGGCACATCATGGCTGGGTCCAACACTTCCAGTACAAAGCACTACTTTTAGTCCATGATCAGCCACATGAGACCCAAAGAGCAAAGAATCCCTACTGGTGGGCAGCAAAATTCACTTCATAATGGAGACAACTACATCAGATTAAACATACCCTTTCACAAATATTATTAATCACTCCTTAATTGCAGTTAAAATCATGAGCAAATACTGCCTCTTTGTACAGGTTCACCTGAGAGAAGCACTAAAAATCCAGCGTTAACCACAATTTACCTTTTGCCTTTTTAAAGTCAACATCTGGCTAAATATTTTCAGGGTCTATTTGCAACACAGGGACTGACATTACTTCATTTAAAAGAAGGTGGGCTGCATTATGATGGCATTTCATCTGCAGCAGGCTCATAAAGCCATTGAAAAATGTGTCACTCCAACTGCATAATGTAAATTTGTAGCAGAAAAATCAACTCTCAGTCCAGCTGCAAAATTTGAGCAGCTGACTATTACAGAAGCAATCCCTTGAAATTAAGGAACATCTACACATTGAAATGGGAAGCAATTATGTTCATCAACATGACAGTTCTATTTTACTTGCTTCAATTTCTGAAATGTCATAGGTTTTTAAAGACAAGGTTAGAGTTTCAGAGAAAACTGCAGCATTGCTGGCCTCACTTTGCTTTGTATTCTGCATCAATAAGTTAATGGCCAAGAGACCCAGAGATTGGGGCTAGAGCTCCTTAAGTCTACTAATTATACATTTACTGAATCAAAATAGACACAGATGGACATTCTATGAAATGTCCGACTACTAATGTTCTTTCTCAATTCTCTGAAATATCCAACACAAAACAAGTTTAATTATACCAATCCACAGCACAGCAGCAAGGATGTCTCTATTAAAGCCCCGATTTAAAAAAAAAAAAAAAAAAAAATCACCTTTCAGCAGTAAAAAGCACACAGTAAGGATATCTGTGTGTAGGTTTTGAGCCATAAAAACTCAAAGCATTACTAGCTTCTGCTAATGCCCTCAAGCTGGGCTTTCACTTATGTTAGTAGCTGCTGGACTCTGCCCAATTTTCTGAAGATGAACAGAAGATTAATCTTCCCTAAAGTCCTGTGAAGAGTAAGTCACCATACCAGCGAGACTAAGAACTTAGCTGGAAAAGGAAATCTACTCTTCCTCATTTTTGAGCAGAGAAGCCAAGCATATGCTCAGACTAGAGAAGTATGAAGAAACAAATCAAGGACTCAGACCTTTCCCTTCTCTTGTTTCTTTCAGCCTATTGCCCATGAAGTACTAATCTCTAGGAAGGAAATACCCACAGACAAAACAAGGTGCTTTTTTTTCCATCTCTAATGCATTCCCATCCATCGCTGACAAAGAGAGACTTCAAAAGCATCATAGCTGCAAAACCAGGTCACAATGCCCCAAAGCATCCAAGGAGTCAGTCTTCAAGTGGCTGTTGAACTTTTATACTCAGGTGATATTTAGCAATGAAGGGCTGCAGAGTGACACAGGAGCTATCCCATCATCTAACCTAGGGCAGCAAAGGCACTGAAGAGAAGGGAAAAAACACCTATTTGCAATCCCTTTATTTTTCCTCCTCCCTCAAGAATTCAGTACTGCTGAACAAGGTGGCCAGTGCAAGCAGGTGGGAAAGTCAACAAAGATTTGGCACATGCCACAGCCAATCCACAGCCAACATTTTCACAAGTTTAAGCTCTGTGCTATCTTAAGACAACCAGCAAAACAAAACTTCCCTTTCAAATGCTGTTTTTCCAGTGCCTTCAAGACTGGCTTCTAAGCATGCTTGCATTACAGGGAGCTTTGGAGATCTCCCTCCTGCAAAGCACCACCACCAAATCCCGAGGACGCTGCCAGCAGATGCGCTCGCCTTACTCTCAGGAGCTGGTTAGGGACCCTCTGCAGGACCAAGGACAGGGAGGAATGCACATCTCCAGCTGAACTATGCACCCACCACAGCCCTGTGCCAAGGACACAGGTCAAGGAAAACAGGGGGAAACAGAATAAATTTCAGGTCTCCTCTCTTCCCTTCACCCTCCCTTCCCAAGAGGAGAAGGGATACGGCAGAACACAGCCTCGAAGCTCACCATAAAAACCTCAAGCACCTCATTTCACCCCCAGGGCACTCCAGACACTACATTTGTAGGTGTTTATTTTTCTGTGTTGTACCAGAAAACACACACTGAAGAATAAGGGTAGCAACTTCAAGGGGCTTCAGGAAACTTGTTGCTGAGCCCTGGCAGAATTCCCTCCTTCATTCAAACCAGCATCAAAATAAAAAAAAAAAAAAATCAGGAAGCTCCTATGGTTTGACTGAATCTTAGAGTAATAGTATTGATACACACGTTTTGAGCCTATCTGACAAGATCAGGATGAAGTCCTGTACAAACTTTAAGAAAGCAGAATCCCATAAACAGAAGTTATAATCATTAAGAGACTACATGCCAAATTGCGTTAATCCTAACTTTAAGTTACACATGTTCATAGGCTCAGCATAATCCAGCTGTTCATCTTCAGATGCTCCTCTGCTGGAAGACACCTATTACAAGTCATCCATATCACTAAAGTCCTGGACCAAAAGTTTAGAAAACTGTTCCTTGATCCTTGCTTGTTCAGTAAAATGCACAAGACTTCACAATCCAAAGCAGACCTAAAGTTGACAAATTCCTAATCTGGAGGGAAAGACAGAGAAAAAGAGATGATTCCTTTCTTTCATTTCCCAAATCATGATGGCTAAGAATATTTTAATGGCCAGCTTTCTGTAGTGTGTGAAGACCAATCCCACAAAAGTCCAAACGACAAAACATTTGCTGGTCCTAAAAAGCCTTATTTATCACCCTGCCCTTAATCAGTTTATCTGTCTAAACCAAAACCCCAGGATGCTTCTCAGATTGAGGATTTAGAGACTCCAACCCATTCAAAAAAGGCATCTTCATAATTCAGAGCTCTTTGATGATGCACGTGCGGTTGTCTGGAGTGCAGATACTTGGATAGCCCAAATCCCCAATGTTCTGGTACACTGCTGCTTTGAGATGGTCCAGGAATTTCACATTCCTGATCACCTTCGGTCTTGGTGGTTTATGGCAGATGCTTTCTGCTCCATCTGGTTTTCATTCCACACAGATCCTTAAAGAATTCAGCCTAATTTCTGGTTTCTGGGAAGAAATGGCACATACTAATACACATAGGTTTTAAAAAAAATCCTCTATTCCCCATCTTGTATTTGAAAGAGCACAACTGCTCCTAAGGTGAGTACTTCACATTTGAGCTGCTATAGTTCTTGAGTTTCACTTGGCTTCTTTCTGCATCTTCCACTCTCCGGAAACTGTATAACAATGCACTGACACTTTTTAACATATACTTGCATTTTATACCAAAACCATTTTTCTGGAATATTTGTAATGCTGGATTGTCATTATGATAGCATTTCATCATTCAGGACAGGTGCAGCCAAAGGGAACAATTCTTTCAAGCTAGTCAATCCCAGCACCTTCTTTAGGCCAAGCCTGATCTGCTATGTACATCAGTTCATGGAAAGTTTGCAGACCTGGCTATAGCCCCTGACCCAGGGCTGAGAGGCAGCATGAGGAGATTAATTTGGATGCAGAGCCAGAACAGGGACCCCGAAATGGATTTCCAAATCTGCTGACAGCCAAAGTTGGCTGCAGGACCATCGCATGATGCTTTTGTGCCTGTGAATCTGCTGTGCTCAGGACGCTGACAGCCACAGCAGACACTGCTCTGTCTTGAGATGCACGTGGGTCTTCACAAGGTGCTTCTGTAGCACTTCCCTTCTGAAGTGCCTCGATATCCCTTTATAATGAAAAATTAGACTTTGACAGCCCTACAAAGCAACAGCTATAGAGATGAAGTGCCCTGAACTCACTCCAGAGGTGTTCAGATTGGGAGCTTAAGTCCTCTGCCAGATCTGGTGCTGTGGCAGACCGACACGCAGACATTTTTCTTAAAACACTTCTTGGTGCAGAGGCCTGCAGAACAGAGCTACGGCACAGGCATAGTGGTAGATATCACCCGGCTAGACCGGTTTCGGAGCACAAAGGCGAGATGCAGGGAGTTGTGAATCGACTCAGCTTCGTCTCACCTTGACAGATCCTTATCTATGCAGAGATGACTTGGGGGGGCTACAAAAAACAGCTGAGCCAGGGGTTGCCTGAACACTGCATCATGATAAGAACCGAAACCTGAATGGAGCCTTAAGTACGGCACTTGATGAGGGTACCTACAACCAGCAACCCCCCCAAGCATGCCAGACACAACACTGCAGCATGGACACTAAGGACATGCTGTTTCCTCAGGCAACCGGAATGAAAAAGACAGGACTAAGAAGTATGAAAGGTGGTGCTCACAGTGGCTGAGGGGACCCCACTACCGAGGAACAAGAATCAAGAAGACCAATGGGACGCCGCTGGATCCACAGGTGGTGATACCTTCTTTGTCTCTCTCTCTCCTCATCTCTTTGTCAAATTGTGAGAGACATGTTGCATGGGACTTGTTGGTCTAGTTGGATTGTTTAGTTAGAGTAGTTGCCATTGAGTTATTCCATAGAACCTCATGCCTTGCATTTTTTGTACTATTAAATTCTTAAATTGGTTAGCTGGTGTCATTTCACCTTAATTCAGTCCAGGGGGATCACAAACATGGTCATTGGTCCCAAGGGGAGGGAGGTCGTCCTAAACAGCTCCTTTTGCACTGCGACAGGTGCCAACAATGCACATGTGAAATTTTTTTTTTCCTGTTTTATGAAACTCCTTGCTGCTACTCCGAAAATAATTTCTTGCCCCTCTTCCTCCTCAACATACCCTCAAATACCAGAGAATATAGCATTAGCTTGACTTCAGAGCCTGCCCTCCTATAACTCCAAGCCTCCTGAAAATAACATCCAGCAGTTACAAAGCACCTGAAGAAAGCATCCAGCACTCAACCACCATGCTAAGCCAACATCTCATCCCATTTTATTCTTCCCAGCAGATACCACTAACTGCAAAACACATCATGGTAGATGAAGCATTCCTAGTTGATAAAGCTGAATCTTTGTGAGAAATAACTACTTGGCAAGTCCCACAGACACCTCCTTCAGCTGAGCAGCCAACAGCTGATTGTTACATTCCTCTGTTGGTGGTGACCATCCTTCTTGAAATGTAGCAGAGGACATACATCCATACCCTGCCCATGCTTGCTCTCAAGCTTAAGCTTCTGTGGAAGGTGGCTTCGCACTAGGATACTTGTCTGCAAAATGAGGCTCACGTGCATATCTTATTTTCTTATACCAACTCCAACACATCTTATGCCAAGATAGCCCTCAGCAGAGGTGCAGCAGGGAGGGCTGGGATGCTGTGGCTTGAGCTAAGGAGGACCTAAGAGCAGGAAGGTGTCTGATAAAGCTGAGATTCTCCCTGCCTACACTCTGCATCTTTATTTTACACAACTTTTTGGGGTTTGATACTTGAATATATTAACCAAGTCCCCAGTAAGCTGTAAGAAACTGAATATGTTTTGATGTCAGTGTCAGGCTGCGGTTCTGTAATTATGGTTTGCCCTGAAGACTTTTCACAGCCTTTAAGAGTCTCTGAAAGTGAAAGTTTGAAAATGAAAAGGGAGAAAGTGACACTTAAAAATCAAGACGGCCATTGTGGGAGCTATATGAAGCCTGAAACCTGAGGCTCAGTGTAAACACTATATTGCTGCCCCTGTGATCAGGCTACAGCAAACAAGCTATATTCTGTTTTTAAAAGCACTGATCTGAAGTTACTGCAACTCAGATTTTGTTTAAGCATTCTCAACTCCCACAGCATCACCATAATTGCTATTGATGCTGGCTTGCAAAGACAGCAGAAAGGGCCTACTAGGCCAGTGCTGACTAATTAGGTTGCAATGAGTTGATCTGTGTCTACACACAACAATAATCAATCCATTTAATCACCTCATTGCTTAATAAAAATTAGTTATCTACATACAGCTAGCATCTTCATTAAGGGAAAACTGCAAGATTCCCATCTATAGTGTGCCACGCTGCCTAATCACAGGCTTTTGTCACAATATTCTTTTAAATAAGAAAGCTATTACATGTATCAAAGAACACATTCAATGCACACTGTAAACAGGACATCGCATCACAAAAATTCAAAATCAGGCCAATGCTTTCATAAACATTGGCCAACATACCGTCAGTGAAGTCCAAAGCGTACACTGGAAATCTTCGTGCAATGTCATCAGAAATCCCCTTGCCAACATTGAGAAACTCATGCAACTAAAGAAAGGAAGGAAGTGCTGTGTCAGTTTAAAGGCTCACGTATTGTTAAAGAGATTAACCTCCTTATTCAATACCAATAGGAGCAAAACTGGTCATTTTGAATAGGGCATTCAAATCGGATTTTGTAACGACAATAAAAATAAACTCTTTGCACTTCAATTTGTATTCTCAAAAGCATTGTAAAAGAGAAAATCCCCCAGACCACCCTGTTTTCCTCCCTTCCTTCCCTCTTCTCCCTCCCATTCATATCTCCATCCCTGCTTTGCAGGTGAGGGAGCCGATACAGCTGAGTATGACCCACCAAAAACACCCTGACCAACCGCAGCATTAGACTTTTGGTACCCTGGGGTTAACCATCAGGTCAGAGATGTCTTTCCCATCCTCTAGCCAGTTTATTTTTCTTTAGATGCCACCACAAAGAAAAACCTTTTCCACCAAATCCATGCGAAGTCTCTGAAAGAGGATCCCCAGCAAGTGATCCCTTACTTGGCATTGCCATGGGAAAGGGAGACCACAAATAGATGTAGTAAGAGAAGTAAGACTTTCTACACCTCAGACTCCACCAAAAGGGAACAAGCTTGAATAACTTTGCATAACCAAGCCGTAATTTCTGCCCATTAAAAGACAGTAAGGTCATTGTGAAAAGGTTCCAAAAATCCAACATGTTCTCTTTCAATTCTGGTTTGGGGGCCTGAAAGGTGCAATATGATTGTTTGTAAGATCTGATGCTCACCACAGGCAACAAGGAGCTTTTTCAGAAATATGTGACAGCTGCTATTGGCTTACAGCCTCCCAATTCTCAACTACATCCTTACAGAAAGCACATGGAAAGCGTCAGAGTAGGCAACACTTGCAAATGAGGCACCTGTCAGATTTTTTCCTGTTATCCTCAACTCACAGTACACGTACTACTCCGAAAAATAAAGTGCACCTTTATACAGTGCTAATTACCCCAGCTGTCTCATCTAAAGTATTTTATATGTTTGTTGCAGAACTAGACACAGAAGACTTACAATCTCTGCTAGGGAGTGTGTGCATGTGTGTGTGGAATCACAGATGCAAAATTTACACTAACAGATCATCTCAAAACAGCGTGGATGTCTTCCTTTGGCTGGTTTATGTGAAACTGATAAAAACTGCTGCTTTAGAAAGGGCTTGGCACTACAGTGCTCATTTAACACACTACACACAACTTTGCCTTTTCTCATGGGACTTGCCTACTTTGCAGCACCTGGAAGATCAGAGCCGTAAGTAAAACGCAACAAGGAAACCTCTCCTTTAGAAGTAATACACTGGGCACGGCCAGGTTTGAGGTGCAAAAGATACAAGCTGGACCAGTGCCTTTACCAGTGACTGTCACATCTCATATTTCAGCTACTTAAGTCAATTTGCCAACACATCTGTATTACTATAGAACAGTTTCAACTCTCTAACCTGAAAAAAAAATCAATATGAAAAGATGGCAGACACCAGCATAACATCTGCATTTTAAGCATTTTCGAAAAAACTATGAGCTTAAACCATATTTGGAAGCATATTTGGACATCAAAGCCATATGCACTTGAAAAGCAATTTAATTTTTCCCCCCTAGAAAGACATTCCTGAAGGCACGAGTCAGCCAGATAATCACAATAGCTGTAATGACTAATATGTTTACTTGTCTTGCTGCAGTGAGTACGGGAAAAACGATGCTATGGGTATCTCATCTTCCGGGGAAGAAGCCACATGCTTGCTGCTGGCCTGGGGCTGAGCGTGGGGTGGGAAGGGGCACTCATGCACATTGCTTATCTGTAGGCAGCAGTAACTGTGCAGATGAGAAAAGCACTGCTTAAGTTCTTGTCCCACAAGGCACACAGGCAAATTTGAGAGAAGGGGAGCCAATGGGTTATATTTAAGACCCCTGATCCCCCCATGCATTTATTTCTTGCACATGTACAAGTTTAGCCTAGGGTGGGGCATGGGGATGTCAAGCAAAGCCTCATCAGTGGCTAAATATGGGGAAAGTTGTTTCTTCCATATGGCTAACCCTCCTCTTAGCTTTCCCCTCTGCTCTACTAACCTCATACTCAACACGGGTTGCAATGAGGAGCTAAAAGACCAAATTTACTGACCTCTGAAGTTACTGCCCTTTTTTGTTTTACCTTTTATCCCCCAACCTATCCATCATGCATTGTCACTGCCTAACTCTAATCCAGACGTGTGTCAGTCTGGCTCTTGCCTCCTGCCATGTTCTGAGCTTGAATCTTGTGAGGTTTTTTTTGAAAAAGTCTCAGGAAAGACAAGTGCTGACACTTCATTCTTGCCATTTTTTGATCTGCTTCCTCATATACTCCAGTGCTGGGAATTTCATGCACTGCCATTCCCTGCTTCTTTCTCCTTCGACGGGTCAAGTTTGGCTGACCCACTAGCTTTCCACTCCCAATCATAGCGGCACCTCTCTCATGGTCCTGTTGTCTTTTTGATTTAACATGCTGATACTAGGTAGCTTTATCCAGGAGGCCAGAGCTGCATCCCCCAACCAAAACCAAGCTTAAGGCTTATTAGACTAGGTTAATTAATTTTCTACTTTCCATTTCACAAAACCGTCCAAGTCTCTTGCCATGAACAGCCACTGTTTGGGTTAGAGGCTAAATCAGCACTATGAATTACACAGTCAAACAGAAAATATCTGCTCCACACACCACTGACCCTTTCTCAGTCTTCCCCTAAAGTACTGGGGGCTGCATGGCTATTTTACACAGACCAGGAACACACACTATCATCCCTCCTGTTGATGCTGAGGTGACATAGCCCAGCCCTCTCAGCAAATGCACACAGGTATCAAATGGACACAAAATCACTGCTGAAAAGCATTACAACTGTTAGGGGCTCCTCCATGAACAAAATCAGTTAGATGCCTCAGTAAATAAGAGGATTTCAGGCTGACTTAATTATGACTGAGTATGTAGCCTTGCCTAAATAATCATCAGAGATGAGCCAAAGCAAACTGACTGTGCTGTAGGCACAGCATGGTATGCAACTGTCATGTCCCCTTCAGTATTTTAGCAGAGGTAAAAACAAGCACTTCCAAAAATCCCACTCACAGAGCATTTGAGGCCCATTTCTCTCCCATCACTGCAAGACAGAGGGAAGAAGGGAGGCAGGAGGCAGATTTTTGTGCTACAGGAGACTTTACCCTCCTGGCCCCTCCTGAGGGCTCATTTATCATAAATGCAGTGGCTCTGGGTTAGGGTATTTATTTCACTGGGGGTGGCTCACAGGTTGAAATTACACCCCTGGTCTCCTATGAGTTTCTGCTCATATTAAATGCTTCCTTTCTAGAAGGCTATTGCACAGCGCAGGCAGAGGGGGAGGAGATGCTGCTGAAGATGGCTCTCATAGGAACTGAGGAATGCAGGCTATGATCTCAAATCAGCCTCACTTCTCCAGACAAATCTTTGCTTGCCAGGAAGTCTCCATCCCAGCTTCTAAGTTCTATGCTGGCAACGCAGGGTGGGAGACAGCTTCTTCCAAGAGACATGAGAAAGCAGTTACTACTACACAGGCTGTATCTCCTGAGAGATGAAGGACAAAACATTTTAACAACAACAATTTACCAAATCCAGACCAAGAATGGGCAATGCCAAGAGCAAGTGCTAAAGAAACAAGCATCACTATCTACAGCACAGGCTCAGAGCCATTGAAAGCCTGCCTGGCCAAGGCTCCTTGCCCAGCGAGGCAGGTAGGAACCACCTTCTCAGGGCCAACATCTAACAAGCTCAGTGTTGCATCCAACCCTCCTGTTCACCAAGCCAGAGAGCAGAAAATCCTCTACAGACATTTAAAAAGGGCTAGTTTTAGCAGATAACAGAGCTAGACACTTCAACTGCTCTACCAAAAACCCCTATGAAAGACCAAGTGCAAAGGGTTAAATCTACTTTACCTAAATTACATTACTGTAACTACTCCAAATACCACCAACTCTGGATGACCTAGGTTTGAAGAGGGTTTCAGGACCTGTTCTGCAAGCTTAGAAGCAGATACGGGGTCTTGCAAAGTTCAAAGTGCTACCTATAAGCAACAGGATTCTGCAGGAAAAACATGAGCTTTGCTCATTTCCAGATGTGCTGATCAAAACCCCTTAGGTCTATTCCAGGAAAAAAAGTGATAAGTTAACCAGCTTCTGCACCATAGGCAACCCAAAGTTTCAAGGTTACTTGTACATCAGGGACAGAAGCAGCAAACTAAAGTTTGTTTTTCAGGTATGCTGTCTGGTTAAAGAATGAATTTCTGAACAGAAAAGCAAAGGGATGACCAATACACAGGAAATACCAGAAAAGAAAGCCGAGTTACTGCATTTCCCTCAAACTTTAAAGTACAAAGCAAGTAACATTTTACAGAGCTACAGATCAAACAGTGAGAAGTCAGGCCAAACACTGACAGGCAACCTTTGAGTGAAATTACCACGCAGGGATGGCCAAGAAATCTTTTGGCTATGGGAAAGACAAGCAGCAGCTTCTTCAGAGACTTCTGATTGCAAGGATTAAGTACCTTGGACTGACAACGCACAGTGATCCATTAATCCCACCCCTGACTAAGCATCTGGAATCAAAGTCCTGTAACCATTTCAACCCCCTACCACTCTGCATCCCTTCAACACCTGCCTCTTTGAAGTGGTTTTCTTTTTTTTTTTTTCAGATTTACAGCAGGAGCTGAAAAAGGTAGACATACACACAGCAACCATTTGTAGAAACCTCAGTGCTAAGAGCTTGCTAGGAGATCCCAATGGATACAAGCAGCCCAGGTGTTTCATCTTCCTACTCAACCCCCCTTGCATTTATGCATTTGGACACCACTGAAGCAGGGGCATGGTAGATGTTGGCCAGCCTTACCTTGAGTGGTTTAGGACCATGCGACTTGTGCCCATCGCTCATTGCTGAAGGTCTCTGATTCACCACCGTCAACAAGTGGCGTTGGTGGACTAAGGCTTCCTTGAACTCCTCTTCGGTTTTGGTTTCTAGGAGTTTCTGCCGAAAGGTTATGTCTGAAAACATCGTGGCAAAGGTCCTGCCCACTTCTGTGGCAGTTTTGGTGC
>NW_010511122.1:40410-59015 GCF_000687285.1 Phaethon lepturus | reverse complement strand
GGGGGGGGGGAGGAGAGGGGAGGAAAGACAGAAAAAAATTGTAAAACTATTTTTGTTCACTTCTGAAAGGTAAAACCACTGATTTGCCCCATGGGGCATCGTCTGAAGAGCAACTGTCTGGCTTCCAGGACCCCAGAGACACCTGACTGAGAAGGGTACATGTGGAAGCTGCTGCAGACTAACACACCAACCACAACAGGATCCTCTGAAGGCATCGACATACAGGCCCTGACCAGAAGCACTGATCAGTCTCACTTGATCAACTTCCCAGGACTCAAACCAAAGCTGAATCACACATTTTATTCCCAGTCTCCCTTCAAGGCTGCTAAGACTGAAAAATAAGAATCTTTGCTATCCTACAGCATCTCAGCATTACTGCTACTGGGTCAGAAAGATGCTGTAGTCAAGGTTCCTGCAGGTAGAAGTGTCCTGATGCCTTTTCTGAAAGACTGAGATTATCGTGCACATCTGCTTCATCGGCTTCCTATTTTCTGGGCATTAAAACTCAATTCAGTTGGCTTCTCTGGGGAAATTCTGGCAGCACAAGTGGAGATTTAGAGCTGTCAGATAAAGTAACTACTGGCATGGAGGAAAGCATAGGAAAGCAGCAGTTGAGCACGCACACAAACAGCACTATCTTCACTAAATGCTTGAAAGGGATGGGAGATTTGCAAACATGAAAAAGAAACAAGTGCCTATTTGCAAGCTTTAACATTTCTGTAAGCCACAGGCTTGATCTTTGAGGGTCCAGCTTCAACTGTATCCAAGCCTGCTTTCCTATTGCTCCAAGCACCTTGGAAATTAGATACAAAAGGAACAGTAAAGGAGACAGAGCTCCCTGTCCCTGCACAAACCCACCAAATCCAAGCTCTACAAACCCTGACCCACTCAACTGTTTGTACCACTTTGGTCAGGACAGATAAGATACTTACCAAGGCAAAGTTATGTAGAACCACAGCTCATTAAGAGCTCCTTTTGATGCAAAGTTTTAACCCACTCGCTTTAGCTACACTCAACACTCATCATGCAGCAACTGCCAGGGACACCCAAACAACCACCTGCCTTTGGCCAGCCTCCAAGCTCCTCACATTACTGTGAAAAGTAGCAGCGAGTGTATGCTATTGATCTGAATTAGTTCTCATGATAACAAAGACGACCAACAATTTCTTCATGAACGCAACCAAATAATTCAGTGTTGCTTGATGCAGAGCCATGGACATGTGGGTGGCACTGCACTAGTCCCAAAGTCATCACTAACACTACACTTGCTCCATCACTCACACTGCCCTGCCTCCACCTCTCCTCCATCACCCTTTCCATCACAGGGAATATCACTTCAGACATGCTTGCTAGGACATGTTCAATTTAAGTTTCTAGGGAAAGGTTTGGATTTAAGTGATGATAATCTGCTCTGGAAGTTGCTTTTAGAGCTTGTAAGCTTGGTCCTTTCAGACTGAACCAGCCTGGATTTACTATCACAGGGGAGGCTTCTCCTTTCACCTCTAAGAAGCAGCGGTCCTTGGGCTGGATGCTGCAAGGGCTTACTTCAAGCTGCCCAATGCTGCTCCCTTTCTTTGCTTTCCCAGAGAGAGATGAATGGTTTTGAGGAAGAGCACAGAGATTTGCAAGAGAACGCAAGTTTTTTTCCATCCTCTATATTAGAGAAGGCCAAGAATCTGGATTCTTCAGCACAACAGATGCCCATTTTCTGAGCTTTTTTTTTTTTCCTCCCCAAGCAAGGCTCATTTAATCTGTTACTGTCAGCAGGTTAATTATTTTAACTGCTGTACCAGAAATGCGTACTTAGAGCTGGCTAGCTAAACTCATTTAAAATAAAAAGCATATTGGCAACTGCAGCTCTGCTTGGCCTCCACTCCCTTTCCTTAATTTGATGCTGTCCAGTGGAATTGCAAACTTTCAGGATGCAAGCGGATGCAGAGCTGTTTGCTGGGTGCTTTGCACGTAGCTGGCCGGAGATAAGCAAACTGCCATACAATGAAAGAGAGATCAATGCAATTGCACATGGGTTCAGTTGTTTGCCTGCTGCTTGTCATAAGCAACATCAATATGTTTTCAGCCTGTTGGGTTTGAGATTTATGCCAAAAGCATTGAACTGCTCAGTTGGGAAAGATCTGCCAGAAAACCTGGGAAATAAGGAAACACCAGTATATCCATTTAAACAAGGGGAGGGGAGGGAAGACAAACCAGACTAGAAGGTCCCAAGGTCACACAGATAGCATTGAAGAGCAGGAAATTGAATCAGGATATGTCCTGTTAGACAAGGTCCCCAACCTCTCCAGCACCTCCCAGAGCACAGACCTAGTAGCCCCAAGGTGTAAACAGCCCACTTAAGTGTGAAAAGGTCTTGAGCTTTGAACTGTTCAACCATTAGCTAGAAGAGCACACCATCTTGATCAAGCCAGTGCTTTCTAGGAAGACAGGACAGTGATCCCCCACTAGACCTTGGTGCTGCCCCTGCCCCACCCCGTGATATTGCAATAAATGTGTACTACTATGCCGTTTGTTAGTCTTGTCTACACCAAGGAAGCAGTAACTACACCTAAGCAAGCTTTACCCTTGCTGCTTCGAGTGCCAAAAGCTATGAAAACACATCACAAAAGGACCTCAGGACAGTCTGACCTTGCAAGCACCCCAGCTCCCAAATAGCCTAGTCCATACCTGCAATAGAGCTCACAAAACTCCATCTTTCCTCTTGGTTACATCAGCCGGTCTACAACTGCTGCAGCCACATCTACAGTGTAACTGTCAGTCCCATCAAGGGAGTTTGCCAGGAAGCAACAGAGACCTCTGCAGTGGGGCATCAGCTGCAGACTTGCAAGAGCCCTTCACAAGCATGGCTTTAGCCAGGAACAGTATTCTTATCTCTAAAATTAGTAGCTAAACTGGTGAAGCTGGAGGGGGGAATCTGTGGAGTAATGCATGCATCACAGCTGCAGCTATAGCAAAAAGTCTATAGAGTCTACTGACACACTTGATCTGTAGATCACTTGATGTGATGAGGACACAGCTGACTATTCTACCCCTCACAGACACAGCAGGAACCATCTTGACAACTGCTGAGAAGATATCAGGCCTTTTCACATCCCCTTATGTTTTAAAAATAATATGTTGTCATTAAGCCTAGGAGACCAAGGAAAAGCAGTCTTGGGAGACCGCTCTGAAGCACCAGAGCAAGCATGAGAGCAATACTCACCATTTTAGGAGGAGCCAGGACTAATATCACAAATCTTACTTCACAGGAGTTTTCACCCCAATTTTGAGGCCTCTCCAGGCGGCTGATGCAAACGTGACGTCGCTGAAGGGACTTTATAGTGCAACTGTCAAGGAAGATGGCATTGTCATACATGACACTATGACACATGGCACGCGCTGTCCTGGTGCGCAAGATTTATAAACACACATTGCAACTTTGAGAAACATCAGTTGTGAAAGGATCACTTCTGAAGTCTTAAACAGTGACTTTAAGTTACTGCTAGCCCAGTTCTGGTAACTGTTCTGCAGAATTTGACATCCATGTTTTTATAGGAAATAGCTTTCAGGATTTCAAGGTGTATTCTCCCTCTTCTCCCATCTGCTTTTTAATAGCCAAAAAAACCCAAATATCAAAAGATAGAGAGTGCAACATACCTAGTACTTGCAATGTTACAGAAACTTCTACGAAAAAGCCGTCTTAGAAAGAAACCAACACCTACATTATTGGAAAGCAGTTTACACTTCATTTCATTTCACCTCATCTCCCAAAGTGCTGTTGGAAACACTAAGGCAAGGTGCCAAACCAACGTATTTCCACTCAGGCAGATCTCTGTTTGAATGGCTTTCCCTATTTACTCTCAGCTGTTACTTTTCCCCTCTCTGGTACAGGTGCATTACAGAAACCAAGCTGACCTCCTTGCTCAAGATCCTGAGAGGCTGCAGCAGGCAGGATTACTGCTCAGAGGGAAACCCTTGGCTGCAATCCAGCCGGCCCTGCTGGGCACGTGATGGCTGTTTGACTGCCATAACGCAGACTAGCAACAAGCTGTTTTAAATAAACACAGAGATCATCTTTGTAAGCCATGCAAGACAAGGTCTGTCTCCACCCCAGGATATTTAAACGGGGCTGCGATGTGGGTAGCCATCATTTTTTCTTCTGGAAAACTCTGCAAAAGCAGCAAAGTAGCTTGGTGCAGTTGCAGAAAGCTGCTAACACCAATCTGGACTACAGCTCTCCTGTTCCCATTAAAGGCACCTACTACTTCTCAACTTTTCTGAAAAGCAGTGGTGAAATATATACACAAGGCTTGCTATTGACAATGAAAGAGGTATGGAAATGTGTTGTCCTACCTCGCAGTGATTTCTTAATTTTTTTCCCTTTTTCCTAATTCAAAGCTACTTTGACTGCTTGCTCCCTTTTATTTATCTAGCAAGCACCTGTCACAGTCCTCTGTGTTAGGAAGGTCCATCTCTCCTTTAACTTCTCTTCCATAATCCTAGCCCATTTCTTTCCTTTTAAGATATATTCTTACACCAATGCACCCTGAAGGTTGCTCCAGTAACGGCTCCCGAAGATCTTCAGCTGGAGATGCACTAGTCAGGAGCACATTATATTTTCTATTAAGTTCTTAATAACTTGCATTAAAGAAGTCACACCACCAAGTATTTTCTTATTGAATTTGACTTCCTGATCACAGGGTGGAAGCAGCCTACTTACACATATTAATCTGACAAAGGCATTTGTCTGAGAGCAACCAAACAGCTTAATTAGCACAATATAGGTCATGAGTAAGATGACAGTGTTTCATTTATTTCCTAACTCCCCTCCACCACAGCCCCTTGTCCTTTTCATACTTGAAGCAGGTTTGGAAGAGAAAGATCAAGGCAGATCCTAAGGTTAAGAACATATCTCTTCTAAAGTAATAGAAAAACCAAGTGCAAGCTATTTTCTCAACTAAATCTGTAATTTGGATCTGCAACAATCCTTGTCCTTCTCTCCCAACGGATCAAATGAGCCCAGACAACAGTGGTTTTCACAAGCAAATGAAAGCCCTCTGTAGCAGTCTTGCTATGGCTGGATGGCACACAAGCCT
The DNA here is from genome assembly GCF_000687285.1 of Phaethon lepturus. Lineage (NCBI taxonomy): Eukaryota > Metazoa > Chordata > Aves > Phaethontiformes > Phaethontidae > Phaethon > Phaethon lepturus. The sequence goes on along the minus strand of NW_010511122.1, from coordinate 53,928 downwards.
CCTTGTGTTACAGTTCAACAAGCCAATGGGGAAGATACAGGAACTCCAGTCTTCAGACTAACAAGAGAACCTTCAAGTGGTTCAACACTTTCAGTTCTCTCACCTTCATCCACCTGAACTAGCCACCAACAGCTAATAACATTATTATAATATCACCCTTATGTTGAGCTCTGTTCTCAGCATTTTCACACCTCAGCTCTTGAGCTTATCAATTAATTTGTTTTGTAAAGGAAGGCTTTTTGGGCATTTTGAAACATCATTTCCATTCCGGAGATGGCCAGAAGCACATATCAGATACTTATTGCTTACAGCTATACTAATGCTTTCCAGACATCACCCCTTTCCTACCCTGTCTATCAAGCAGCACCTGACCTAGCAAGAAACTACTGAAGTACAAAAGCATGGCCAGAGAAGACTTATTACAGGGCAAGAGCTGATCACGCCAGCACACGCCCCGGTGCCTGAAGTGGGGCAGGATATTAAGGCATGCACAAGAACATAAGTTTGTATGTGTTGCGGAGGTGCAAGTTACCAGCCATCTCAGCAGTGCTGCTCAGCAGTAGCTGCTTGTGTGCTCCTACCCCATTTGAGTAAATCCAAGAACTGAAACCTCACAAAAACAGAATTTCAACTTGCTTCTACCCAAGGCAGGAAAGCCAACGTGCAAGAGCCCTGCTCCCCTAGCTGCAATACGTGAAGTCATGTTGCAATATAGCAAGTTATCTGGAAAAATCTATTATATAGTGCAATACTTAAGCAAGCCACATGTTCTTCTGTAACTAGTTTTCTCCCTGAAGTAACAGGGAGTTATGTTTCAGCTCCAGTAACTTGTCTATAAGGCCGTGCTTTCCAGAGATGACAGTCCTGCCAACAGTGCCAGTCCACAGGGCTACAACATCACTTCAGCTCAAGAGCTTTTTGGGTATGGAGGGAAATCTTGACTCTAAAAGGTTGTTCTTGGTTATGGGATTGCTTTCACACACAAGTTAATTTTCCTGGCAGCCATGCCAAAACTTTGTGTGTCTCTAAATCAGGAGTCCACTGTTTTCTTACCTTAAGGGACTGAGAAAGTGTGCAACAAGATGATCTTGGAACTCTTAGGCAGTACTAGAAAATTTAGCAACAGTGAGCACATTCACAAGACACCAAGAAACCCACTGTCATCATTACCCATTTTTATCTGAAATAGTTTTATCCACAGTGCTGGAGTTTGAGACTTCTCAGACCTATGAGACAGTTTCTTCCAACTTTTCTGTAAAGAGTTCTATTGACACTGACACATGCATCTGAATCCCAGTATCACACCAGTAAAACTGAGACACTGAAGAATTTCCAACCTAATTTAGGTCAATGCACGGACACAATTCAGTTCAATAATGCCTTTACAAATCAGGCTGAGTTCGTTTAGTGAGGGTAAATCAGGGTAAAAACAGATTCAAACCGGTGCCACAGGTGGTCTGATGCACCCCAGTATTGCTGCACAGAAGGGAGAAACAGTGCTGTTGTACAGAATGCAGCCTCATCTGCACTGAGCCTGGTCTTGCCCTGTTATATCCATTTATTTGGGGGGAAATAAAATTATCTCAGTACTTCTAGAGCAAGGCCAAGTCACTTCTGCCCATGCATCATTCAGCATCTCAAGATTTTCTTCAAGTTTAAGCCATTATTTAGCTGACTCAAATCCTATTCCCTGGTGTAGCACTCAGAGCTCCCACTTTTGTTTTAATTACAGAATCCAGATACAAATAATGCAAACCAAAACTGCAGTCCCTACTAGACTTGTGCAAATATTTGTAAAGGACAAAAAAAAATTATTTGGCTTACATTGAGAAGTCCCAGTTATACAAGACTACAGGTAAAAATTAGTGTAGTTCAGGCCAAGAGGAAAGTAACTTTCAAAATGAAGCAACTTTTTTCAAGTAGCACTTAAGTAAATTCCCACTAAGAAAAAAAAATAATCCCCAAAACCTGAGAACTAGCATGACATTTTCAGCTGACTCTAAATCAAGTCTGGTTTGGCCAAAGCCTCCAAGTTCCCTTTTGGTTTGAGTTGAGCTAAATTTGTTTCTCCTTTGGTTTGGCCAGAAAGCTGAAAAATCTATTTTCACCCAGTATTAGTCACACAAGGAATGCTGGGCTATGATTTAATGAGATGCCAGGTTGTGTTCTCAGCAATTTTATCTTGATCCTCCAATAATTGAGCTCATAAAAAGGGCATTTAAATTACAGCAGACCTTCCTGCTTCGCTGTTGTCCTCTCTTTCCAGGCTGCATATCTTAGGGGCGCTGAGCGTGGCACTCTGATGGTGAGAACTGGCAATGCTCCACCGAAATCACTGATACACCGAGTCACACACGCCACAGGTCTGCCCCACACCCAAGATGTTATCAGAGTAATAACACATTTCTCAACCAAATCATAAAAAGGGTCAAACTATGGAGACCCAAGAGAAACAGAAACCCTCTTTAAACAGGGCAAAAAAGGAAGTCAATTCAGAAGCAAATTATCCTCTGCAGTAAGAAAAAGTGCCCAGCAGAGGTAATCAGCTAGCCAGCCTTTTCCTGTCCCGATGCAGAACAACAATGACACTTCTTGTTCTCATCCACAGCAAATAAATCTTCCTCTGCAGAGCAGCTCCAGGCACAAGCTTTCAGAAACCAGAATTTGCAAGCGAGGAATGAAGCTGTGACCAGCAAGCCAGCTCACCCACAGCTTGGCGCACAGGGTTGTTTCAGCAACAAAGTCACTCCAAGCTGGATATCGTTTTGGAGTGGTAAATGCACTTTGCTGGGCACCAGAAAGACCCATCCTCTCTAGCAGTTAATCTCTTTAAGGGAAAGTATTTTCTACAGGTCAATGCATAAGGAGACATCTCCCCCTCCCTGTACACATGCTGCAGGCACTGAAACGAGTCCTCCTTCTCTTTAACAGATTTCCTTCGGGACCCAAATTCCTAACAAAGGGTTTGAATTTGAGAACTCCTTTTCATAACACAGCACCTGCAAGAGTTTCAGCTCTCCAGCATAACCTGAGACAGCCCAACAAGGGTGGCTAGGCACTTAAAAGAAAATTAATCAGCTCTTTGAACCCAGAGAACACTTGAGAAATGATGATTGTAAATTTTGGAGAAGAAGCTCTTGTTTACAAGACTCCAAATCTTGTAATCATTCCTCTAAAGGATAATATTTGTTTTAAACAGTTGAACTCTTACAATTTCCCAGAGCATTCCCATTTTGCTCTTTGAAAGAAGGGGCAGTATTCTGAGGAATACACAGTAACTGAAGCATCTCTATTTGAAATCTATTCAACAGCTAAATCAGAAGCAACATAGCTTTTCTATAGACCCACAAACCTCTGGGTCTGGACAAACCCTCAAACATGTAAAATAGGTTTTCCATTACTTTTGTTGGGAGATCCATTAGTAACATATTTCACACAACCATCAGTTATATATTAAATCTGAGAAATTACTGCTCTTAACTTTACTCTATTTGAACAGCAGTCTTGCTTGATATCCAAAATAACCTAACAATACCTGTTTCTGAAAGGCTACCTGGGTTTTTCTGAGTTAAATTCCTCCACAGGAATCACTGCAATGACACACTGTATCAGAGTAAGCAATTTTATAACACAGAGCACACAACCCACTAAAACACTCTGCTTACAGAGAAGCTTTTTTCCTCTGCTTTGCCTGTTAAAACAGCATTAGCAAATCAGTTGAATGCACTGAAAATAAGTCCTTCACCAATCCATGTGCCTTATCAATGCAGCCAAAGGAAATGGCTCTTCAACTACTCAATCCAGACTACAAAGCAGCTTGCTTCCATGTTTTTCTAAGGATTCAGCTTTAGAAGAAAGCAATTATATCTATCTCCTGGCAAGAATAATATAGCCTGGAAGATGTGATGCCTGGGGAATTCCACCCAATTCAGGGAGCATTTGTTCAACAACACACACAGCTGGTGTTTCTCCTAGAAGGACACCAAGGACAGAGATCCACCAGCAGTCAGTTAACAGTTGTTTTAACATCCTTAACATTAGATATTCTTCACTCTAAGGGAAGAAGAAAAAAGGCATTTACCTCTCCATTTGTCAGAGTGAAAGAAGCAATTAGGCGTGATAGAACTGTGCTTGTGATGAGAGCCACTTCTCCATATACTCTCCATTGGATAAGGGCAGGGGAGGGGCCTTCCCTGGGCTTTTTGAGCCACAAAACTGTGCAACACCAAAACCAACAACTTTCACAGGGGCTTGTTGCCCACCTTTCCTGATCCAGACATGCAAAGCATCCAGTTACCCCCTCCAGATCTGCATCATGGTATGCCTGCATGGTTCATGAGGAACTGAGTACCTTCCTGGCAGTACATCTACCTGCTGCAGTCATTGCATGCTGGAGGGGTACCAAAGTACCTCTCTAAGCTCCTAACAGCAGAGCTTCCTCATGCTAAATAACTGAATAAGTCTGAGGATAATAGTCCAGCATTCCCCATTTTGGGACAGGTCTGGCTATCCTTCATCCCAAGATCTCTAATGAAACAATCAACCAGCAGTTTCACAGTGAAGCAGCAAGAGATCTCCATGCCAGTTTGTGTCGTGCTGTTCTGGCGAATACTACGAATAGGAGAAAGAAAAAGCTATGTCCATGGTTTCTAAGGTACGAGATCACATCTTTGACTGATGTAGCTAATCTGTAACTCTGAAGATTTGCTTTCTAGTTAGAAAACCATTGTGTACACAAATACCTAGCAACTTACTTTCTTTTAGAGCTGAAGAGAGCTGGTTAGTGGGGCATGCAGTACTGTGCTACTCTCCGCTACACAAAATTTTAATGAAGTCTCAAGGTTTCCATAAGCTTATGTGCCCTGAGTATGGTTTAAGCAAGATCACGTTTTAGTCACTCTTGACAAAAAGCAGCCCTAAAGCCTGTTGTGAATCGGAAACCAGTTGTTTTCCTGGACTTCAGTGGAACATTCAAACCTTGAGATCTTCAATTCCTCAACAGTTTGTACTGTCATGTGGCTATAGCCCAGATCCATATGGTACATCTGACCTTGCTGGATGCTCAGTAGACCTGAAACTGTCAGGAAAGCACCAATTCCAACAGAAGCAGAAGAGCTATTCCACCCTAGGTTTTCCCCATCACTCTTCCCCCTAAGGATAAGTCAGATAAGAAAAAGCAGCCCTCTTTCCAGCACAGAAGAGGCAGTGAACCAAATTTTTGTGTCCCTTAGGAACGCTTTTTTGTAGCCAGGCTCTGCGCAACACAATGAAAGTCCTACACAAGTTTTTTCTTTCTGACTCTAAGCTAATTTCAGCTTTAATATTTCCCCTTGAAATCAATGCAGAAGCAACACTACCAAAACCGTATCTTTGAGCTGCTCTTCCTCATTAATATAATCCTATGATGATACTCAGACCTATCTCTAGAAATAAAAAGATAAAGTGCACAAAAAAACAGCAGTGCTGATTTAAAATTTAGCAAAGAGTATAGACTATATGCAAGGATAAAAAACCAGCATATATCTTAAAGGTTCTTCCCACTCATACGGAAAATTTTTCCCATGAACAAATTCCTTTTACTTCAGAGTTTTGGAAGTTGTTTTGCAATCTGACTTCAAGAAAAATGTAAGATCTAAAAATATGGTTCACAATCTGTTGCACAATAGCTACAGCAGAAATACAGTACAATAATTAGATAATTGCAGTTAATAACTCATCACTGCTTTCCCACCACTTTCTTCTCCCTCTTTAGCGTAACAAAAGGAAGAAACAAGGAAAGTTTTGCACAAGACACCTTCAGGCTGTAAGCTTATTTTTCAAATCATGTCTTGTCATGGAAGCTAGTATTAATCACATGGATGCATTTAAAGCTTTGGCACACTTTCTACAGAAAGGCTGAACCTACCCTTTCCAGTTTCATGTATATAGTCACAGCATTTGTATCATGACCTCTAGAAATGCTTTGTTAAGTCAATGTTCTCCAAAGCCCTCCATAGAGCCATGTCACATGCCACGGTAGAAACTGCCACCCTCTACCCTTCCTAGAGTAGGATTTACATATCCTTATTGCCACTATGCTACCTGTGGCATCCAAAGTGGAAAAAAACTGCTCAAAAGCTCTTTTGCTTGATCAACACAGAAAGACAGTTTTACTATGTGAACAAATCTTCTTCTTTGTGCAAGCTGCTCTGTACATGCCATGTGTAAGAGTAGAGCTGACAGTAGCACATGCAGCACAGTCATTATCCAGTTCATTTATTTCACAGAACAGAGCCCTGATATGCAATAATTACCTTTTCACATAGAGACCACATCTTTCTTTCATGAGATTAGAAACAAGGGGAGGGGTGGTGTTTATTGGTGGGTTTTTTTGGCTATTTAGTGGTTGTGGTTTTTTTGGGGGTTTTTTCATCATCTATGTCCAAAGCAGAATACTATTCCTTTTTTCCAGCCATAAGCAGAGAGGAGAAGAACTGCTAGTACAAGGAAAGCTATTGTGACAGTTGTCCTACCAAAGTAGCTGTGAAGGCTAAAATGTGTGCACACATTCCCCAAGCCTTTAGGCACCTATCCAACATGTCCTAGTAATTTCTCTCGGAATTAACATGTTTCTTGACAACTTGACTTAGAGACTGCATATGCAAAAAGCAATAAATAAATCAAATTGCATTGCTTTTGTTGACTTGGTGACCCAGGTTCTGGCCTTCCACTGAAGGGACAGTTTGGTTCACCCAACATGCTTGACCAAGACAATAATTTCAAAACCAAGTTTTTGTCAAGTGGAAGCTGGGGTGAAGTCACCGTGTCTCATAAATCCCAGGTAACAGAGTCCTTATTGTCTTAATGGTCTCCTCCAATGTTTAGCAGTGTTGACAATTAATCAGCATCTGAATTGTCGAAGTAGTTAGGGTCTAAATAGTGTTGGAATTTCTGACTTCAATTTTCAGTTACAAAGTTTAGATGTTTTCAAAGGACCCAAGAAATCTTTTGGTACAAGTTCCCAGACTTTGGCAGGCAAAGTAGTCCATGAAGCAGCTTGCTGGTCCCTTTCAGACGTTCCTGTCATTAACATTTCTCAGTAATTAGCATTTTCTGGCTCAAGATTTTTTTCAGCATTCTTAGCTTGTTAACACCAGATTTCGAGAGCTTTCAAGAGCTTAATGCCCTATAGAGACTGTGGTCATCTCTGCCCAGGCTACTGCTTGCTTATTTGCAAAGAGGAGCAGCCCAATGCGAGGCTGAGATCCCACAGACTAGAATGGGTGGGGAAAGCATCACCATCTTAACTTCCAAGGGCACATGCTGCACCTCTTCTCTTCCCAGCCATGGGAAGAGTTACAAGTTGTGAGCAGCCAGTGGATTCTGCTGATCTAACCCAGGTACTTACATGATACAGAGCCAGGACTGCTGATACTGCACCCCTGTGACTGTTGCTGTGACCCCTTGAATTGTATCTGATAAGAGGTGAACTAGGAAAAGAAAAGAGGAAAACATTACAGACTGTCCATGTTTGGTTTGCAGCTGCAAATAACATTTCCTTTCAAATGGAAGCTGAGTACTAATACCAAACATACTTATTTATCTGCACAGTGGATTGAGGCAAGGGTGGGGGGGTGACAGAGAAAGATGGAAACAACTGTCCTGATGCTTTTGAATTCTGTCCTTAAACTATTTACAGCTTGGAAAAGCAGCTGCTTTCTCCTCCCAACATCAACCTACTGCAATATTAGGTTATTAGATTAGCATTATTCACCACATACAGACAGGACTGGAAGAGACATTGTCTTCCAAATCCCCTGCCCTCTCTCCCCCTCTTCCTAATTGCTGTTCTCATATTATTTTATGGCACTGTGTAATTTTTCTTTATTGGCAGAAAGCCTAAAGAGATTATAAATGCAAAGCTCTAAGACAGGTAGCAAGAAGTAACCAAAGCATGAACATGCTTACTACATGCTCAGGACTTGACATATCTGTTAAACAAATTCACTCAGGCTGTGACAGTTACATTTGAGCTGCGATGTACATGTTTGTATATTCATTCCTGTTGACTCTGAAACATCATGGGTGCCTACAGAGAAACAATGCTTAGTTAAGCTTCTTTACATCTTGAGCTAAAAAGGTAGCACTTTAGACTATGCTATGACATTTACTGATAGCTTAAGGTGATATGTGAACCAACAATGTTGGCTAGGGCTGCCCTAGTTGAGTTTCTGGAGAAAAGCAAAGTGCCTCTTGTCCCTTCCAGTGGGCTGGGAGAAATGCAAAGGCTCATCCCTCCCAACCAATTACTCATCCAAAGCAAGCAAAATTCCCTGGCCTGTGTGAATTCGGATGGAGAATCACAAGGCAAAGGAGCCATTTCTGAAGAGACATCATCAAGTGTCTCTTTGCTGAAGAGCATCGGACACTTGTCTGAGAACGACCACACCTAAGGGGTTCAAACAGACAAGACACTCCAGTGCTGTAGACTTCGTACCCCAGAGAACACCACTATGTGTCATCTTAATGAAACAGGGGCAGGACTGCACCAAAACATAAAAACCCTGGAGACACGAGACCCTTCAAACTGAGTCACATGGAAAAATAAAATCCCAGTGTCACATGCAACATGCAAGTCTGGAGACCATGCAGTGAGTGTTCAATGCACCACCAACAGAAAGGATTATTTTAACTGTAACCTGCAGGCAAAAGCAAATCAAGAGTTGATTACCATTCCCTTCTCGTGGGGTCCCTGAATCTGTGAATAAAGTGCTCATGATTTTTTCAAAATTGCAACTTGGCTCCATGTTCTCGGGATCTTCAGCAAAGTGTTTCAGCATCTCTCGAAGAACATCGTCCAAGGACGTGGCTGTTTCATCAAGGATGATGCTGGCTCTGGCCAAGAATCCATCCAGGTCTCGGTGGGCTCTAACTTCCTCCTCAAAATTCTTTAATTTCAGGTACTGTGTTAAGAAGAGGTCAAAGTGTTAGACAGCTATATGTAATACCTAACAGCAAAGGCCTAGGATCTGCATGGTTCACAGGCAGTTTTGCTGAGGTTACTGCCATCCAGCCAGTGATTCTGAAATCACTTTGACCATTCAGATCACATTATAGAAGAAAAGGAGTTTTATGCATTGATGCATATGTATTAGTGCATTGAAGGTTTGAATTTTCAAGGCTTATCCTAACAGAGTGCCCATAGGTGAATGCCTAGACATTTATATCCTGACATAGAAAGCAGAATTAAAAAAATTAGGGTTTTTTTTGCTTAGGATAAAGCACATAAGTTAGCCTAAATGCAAAAATGCTTAACGTAGCATTTAAAATCCTCTTCAAGTTTAAATAATTCAAGACGCTCGCAGTAACATGGGAAAAGTTATGTGGAAGAAAGGGACTCTGAGCTCAGCAGCAGGAAAAATTACCAGCATGCACCTCAGGGCAACCTAAACCAGTTCTTCTCAAACTGGGAACTGTCTCTCCCTTGTGCTCCACTTAGGGAGCCTGAAATGGGAGATGGGGAATGACATCTGACTCATGATCTTTTTTGACACTTCCTAAATTTCTATAGTTTTCACTCCCATAGAAGTTTTATTCCTTTGTGCATAATGGTTAGCTTTGAATTGATGTGTGATGGAGTGGGGGGACAGGGACAGCAGACAGAAGCTGATACTGTCTCAACTCTCTGCTAGTTCGCTCTGCTGTCCCAAACTTGTTGGCCTGGAGATGGAAGAAACAGCCATGTTGTATTACAGAACCTCAACTCCTTTCTGTATTTGTCATCTGTGAAGTTCTTTAACTGAACAAACAAGAGTGTTGTTCCTATTTCAGAGTCCTTGGAAATCCACACACACAGTTAGCACTTACAGTACCGGTCAAGAAGCGCTAACAGTCATAGAATAGAATCACAGAACGGTTTGGGTTGGAAGGGACCTTTAAAGGTCATCTAGTTCCAACCCCCTCCATAGGCAGGGACACCTCCCACTAGACCAGGTTGCTCAGAGCCCCATCCAACCTGGCCTTGAACAGTTCCAGGGATGGGGCATCCACAGATTCTCTGAGCAACCTCTTCCAGTGTCTGACCAACCTCATAGTGAGGAATGCTTTCCTTGTATCTAAATTTAACACTCTCTCAGTTTACAGCTGTTACCCCTTGTCCTATCACTACACACCAATGTCCTGTCCTCTCCTTCAACAGCTTAAGACTGAGTGAGGAAATGGGAAATGTTCTTTGTTATATGGACCTTCCTTCTGACAGGAAGCCACCCAGGCTTGAATTCATGATGTTGAGGACCAGATTGTCAAGAAGCATTTAAACCCTCAGTTCGCCTTAAGCTCAGCAAGAATCAAGCTCTGAATTGCTTTTACAAGTATGATGCCAAGTTGCCTCCCCAGCCAGGACCTTAGCACATTCTCCCCCAAGTTTACTGGACCACCCCAGAGCCCAACTCATGGATCCCCTCCTCTCACACATAACCTCTTTACCTTGTGGAGTGTCCGGGGGGGGGGGGGGGGGGGGGAATGCTAACTTGTCACAAATTACTGTAATTATCACAGCAACTATCAAGTTGTCAGTACACATCCATTGCAATTAGCACTGTTTTACTTTGCATCAATCACTCCTTACACAGCATCCTTAAGAGGGAAGATTCTCTGAAGGATTTCAGCTCCCACCCCCAAGGCTTTGTTACCATCTGCCGGGGGGGGGGGGGGGGGGGGGAATGCTAACTTGTCACAAATTACTGTAATTATCACAGCAACTATCAAGTTGTCAGTACACATCCATTGCAATTAGCACTGTTTTACTTTGCATCAATCACTCCTTACACAGCATCCTTAAGAGGGAAGATTCTCTGAAGGATTTCAGCTCCCACCCCCAAGGCTTTGTTACCATCTGCTCTTAGGAGACAGTGACACAGCTACATTACACCACCACCTAAAAGAGACTGTACAAGTGCAAGTAGCCAAGTCAGTCTCAAATTATTACTGCATTAGAGCAGGTTAAAACACCTACCACCATCTGTAACACTGGTGTTCATGGAGTGACCATATGACCAGCAACCACCTCCCAAAGGTAACTTATTTCGGCTTGTCTGGCATATAGTGTTCAACGTATGAAGTAGGTTCAAACAGCAAAGAGGCCAAATGGCCTAGATAGAGTTTAACAAGGTGGATGTCAGAGGAGGTACCCATGGAGGCACGGGAAAGGTTAAGAGCATCAGGAGCACCACAGTGTCAAGAAGCTTTCAAAAAAAGCAACAGTGGCTTCATGTCACCAGCTTCTCCCGTGTATGAGAGAAGCCACCAGAAGAACAGTGGAAGGAGGAAGTTGGGGGATAGCTGAGGGACAGCAGAAATAAATCAAAGGCTATTATCTGCCCACGCTATCTCAATCAACACTGATCCTCCAACAGGCTGCTCATGACAGAATCGTTTGCTTGTTGTGGCAGGACAGCGCTGTCAGCAGCTTACTGCAAGTCATAAGGGTTCAGCTCCAGCTCTGCCAGAGGCTTCAGGCAATGCCTTGGGTAAATAATTTTCCATGCCTTGGTCCTGCTTTATTCCCCTGCTCCTTTACAGGAAATAGGGGTAATACCCATCCTTATTATCACTCCCATAACATTGGGAAAGATACACACATCAACCATTGCAAGCCAACTAGCCACCATGAAAGGATATAAATACATTACTCCCTGAGGCAAACCAAGATGAAATTAGTGGAAGCAATGCCTCAGATAGCTCAAACAGAACTGTTGCAAGTCAGGACACCCAGTGGTTTCAGGAGAGATTAATGATTGTTCCTTCACAAATATTTTTAGCTATAGTCAGGTCACACCAGGATACCTGATGCTGGAAACTGCTTAGCAAGAAACCCAAGACAGCTACCCGATAGCCGTTTTAATAGCACTGAGTATCCTTGATTATAAAGCTGCACATTGCATCATGGCAAGAACAGAGGCTGTTGTGCCAAAGAAGGGTGAACACATTGAAACAGCCTCCCTGGACTTCAGGCAGGTGTCTTGGCCAAAGTCACACACTCCATCTGTGCATAGAAGAGCTCTCAAAACTCATCAAGAAGGCCCAAAATGCAAATTCTTTGCTGGGTGGCTGCTCTGGAGACCACCTCCACTTACAGGCACTGCAAGAAGCTTACAACAAGGGGCATCTGAAAAACATGTTGTCCTCAGCAGAGCTCTACCTGTGCTGTTGCTATGGTCACTTGGGCCAATTCCTTCAGAAACACACCCTGAGGGTGATTAAATAGTTCAAACCATGTCAAGAAGCTTCTCCTTATTTTTGCTTACCAAGTGCCATGCCAGAGAGCAACCTGCCTGAGACACTGATTGCCCTTCCAGCACTGCTGAAGGGGCAGGAGAACCACAGGCTACCACCAGAGACAGGGACAACATAGCAGGGAAACATCTCCAGACAAAGCTTCTGACCTGACCACTTTTCTGCTAGTGATTCCCCCTTCGCAGACACTTGGAGCCATCTCCTCCATGATTCGGGTCCCAGTTTCCTTTGCATTTTAAGCACAGAATTTCCACTTGTGCTCCCTGGAGGCAAAAACTGGGAATAGTATCTTTTCTCAAGTCCTGCTAAAGTATGCTAGCTCTCTGGTATTTGTTGCTCAACAGGTCACTTAAATGCTCAAGCACAAACTATAGGCAAGAAAAGCAGGAATCCTACAGCTCTAAAAAGGAAAGTAAAATAGAAGAGACACTTACGTGTTTGCAGTTTCCAACTATTTCTTATCAGAGCCAGATCCTGCATTTGGGCTTAGAATTTGCCCTTTAAGTGATTAAGTTCTTAGGTTACTTTCAGTCAAGTGAATACAACTCAAAGAACCTTGGCACTAGTATTAGACAAGACAAATTATTGACAAAGACATTTCCATCCTGGAGCATAGAATAGCTTATTTTAACTTCTATGACTTAATATCAATGTTGACTTTTTTGGTCACTTTGTTTTGGTGGTTTGTTTCGGTTTTTTGTGTGTGTGGTTTTTTTTTTTTTAAACTTGGGAATAAGGTTTCTTCTACGGAAGCTATTACCCGTTTTCCTCCCCCTACTAATTCAGCCTTCTGAAACATTTTCAGCATTTGAGCTGTCTTAGAGGTCTAAAGCAAAGCAGAGTTAGAGAGCCCTCTGGGATTCCCTAAAAAGCCCCCAAGGCTTTACTACATAGATTTAAGAACCCAAGTTACAACCTGGAATATACGATTTACCAGGATCAGTGATGGTACAAGTTTTCACGCGAACACCCAGCCCCTCCCAACCAGCAGATGAAGCAAGAATCAAGACAACTTAAAGCACTGTGAGACATGCCTCACAGCCCCAAAGACCAAGACTTCATATGGTATTTAATATCAACCCACTTCCTCTCTGCATACTTTGTGTACTTTCATAGTCAGTGGTTTGTAGTAATACAGCCTATACAAGTTTTTTTTGCATTTTCACCTTATCATCATTGAGTTACGGTCTCAAGAGCAAGTGTAAACTAAACGTTGTTTCCTAATCGTCCTCCTAGACTGCATGT